>NC_053026.1:107545731-107568057 GCF_003073215.2 Triticum urartu | reverse complement strand
AGACGGACAATGATGGTAAATGTCACCATTAAGAAAGCTCGACTTGTCGTTAAGATGTTTTTGACAAGTTCAAGGAGTTGACTATGATGAGACTTTCTCACTCGTAGCGATGCTAAGAGTCTGTTGGAATTATATTAGCGATTACTGCATTATTTATGAAATCTTGCAGATAGGATGTCAAAACATTGTTTCCTCGACGATTTTTCTTGAGGAAAGTTGTATGTGATACAACCGGAAGGTTTTGTCAATCCTGAAAGATGCTAATAAGTATGCAAAGCTCCAGCAATCCTTCTGAGGACTGGAGTAAGCATCTCGGAGTTGGAATGTATGCTTTGATGAGATGATCAAAGATTTTGGGTGTATACAAAGTTTATGAGAAACTGTATTTCCAAAGAAGTGAGTGGGAGCACTATAGAATTTCTGATAAGTATGTTGTTGACATATTGTTGATCAGAAATGACGTAGAATTTCTGGAAAGCATATAGGGTTATTTGGAAAGTATTTTTCAATGGAAAGCCTGGATTAAGCTACTTGAACATTGAGCATCAAGATCTATAAGGATAGATCAAAACGCTTAATGGTACTTTCAAATGAGCACATACCTTGACGTGATCTTGAAGGTGTTCAAGATGGATCAGTCAAAGAAGGAGTTCTTGCCTGAGTTGTAAGGTATGAAGTTAAGACTTAAAGCTCGACCACGGCAGAATAGAGAGAAAGGACGAAGGTCGTCCCCTATGCTTAAGATAGGCTCTACTTATGCTATGCTGTGTACCGCACTGAAGTGTGCCTTGCCATGAAGTCAGTCAAGGGGTACAAGAGTGATCCAAGAATGGAACAGGACAGCGGTCAAGTTATCCTTAGTAACTAGTGGACTAAGGAATTTCTCGATTATGGAGGTGATAAGAGTTCGTCGTAAAGAGTTACGTCGATGCAAGCTTAACACCTATCCGGATAGTTCTGAGTAGAGATACCGGATACGTATATGGAGCAACAATTTAGAATAGCTCCAAGTAGAACAGTTATTTGGAATAGCTCCAAATAGAACGTGGTAGCTGCATCTAGGAGATGACATAGAGATTTGTAAAGCACACACGGATCTGAAAGGTTCAGACCCGTTGACTATAAATCTCTCACAAGCATAACATGATCAAACCAGAACTCATTGAGTGTTAATCACATGGTAATGTGAACTAGATTATTGACTCTAGTAAACTCTTTGGGTGTTAGTCACATGGGGATGTGACCTTGAGTGTTAATCACATATCGATGTGAACTGGATTATTGACTCTAGTGCAAGTGGGAGACTGTTGGAAATATGCCCTAGAGGCAATAATAAATAAGTTATTATTATATTTCCTTGTTCATGATAATCGTTTATTATCCATGCTATAATTGTATTGATAGGAAACTCAGATACATGTGTGGATACATAGACAACACCATGTCCCTAGTAAGCCTCTAGTTGACTAGCTCGTTGATCAATATATGGTTACGGTTTCCTGACCATGGACATTGGATGTCATTGATAACGGGATCACATCATTAGGAGAATGATGTGATGGACAAAGACCCAATCCAAAGCCTAGCACAAGATCATGTAGTTCGTATGCTAAAGCTTTTCTAATGTCAAGTATCATTTCCTTAGACCATGAGATTGTGCAACTCCCGGATACCATAGGAGTGCTTTGGGTGTGCCAAACGTCACAACGTAACTGGGTGGCTATAAAGGTACACTACGGGTATCTCCGAAAGTGTCTGTTGGGTTGGCACGAATCGAGACTGGGATTTGTCACTCTGTGTAAACGGAGAGGTATCTCTGGGCCCACTCGGTAGGACATCATCATAATGTGCACAATGTGATCAAGGAGTTGATCACGGGATGATGTGTTACGGAACAAGTAAAGAGACTTGCCGGTAACGAGATTGAACAAGGTATCGGGATACCGACGATCGAATCTCGGGCAAGTATCGTACCGCTAGACAAAGGGAATTGTATACGGGATTGATTAAGTCCTTGACATCGTGGTTCATCCGATGAGATCATTGTGGAACATGTGGGAGCCAACATGGGTATCCAGATCCCGCTGTTGGTTATTGACCGGAGAGTCATCTCGGTCATGTCTACATGTCTCCCGAACCCGTAGGGTCTACACACTTAAGGTTCGGTGACGCTAGGGTTATAGAGATATTAGTATGCGGTAACCCGAAAGTTGTTCGGAGTCCCGGATGAGATCCCGGACGTCACGAGGAGTTCCGGAATGGTCCGGAGGTAAAGAATTATATATAGGAAGTGCTATTTCGGCCATCGGGACAAGTTTCGGGGTCACCGGTATTGTACCGGGACCACCGGAAGGGTCCCGGGGGTCCACCGGGTGGGGCCACCTACCCCGGGGGGCCACATGGGCTGTAGGGGTGTGCGCCTTGGACTGTATGGGCCAAGGGGACCAGCCCCAAGAGGCCCATGCGCCAAGAGATAAGGGAAAGGAAGAGTCCTAAAGGGGGAAGGCACCTCCTAGGTGCCTTGGGGAGGATGGACTCCTCCCTGGCCGCACCCTTCCTTGGTGGAAGGGCCAAGGCTGCGCCCCCCCTCTCCCTTGGCCCTATATATAGTGGGGGGAAGGGAGGGCAACCTAACCTAAGCCCTGGCGCCTCCCTCTCCCTCCCATGACACATCTCCCTCCTCCCGCAGCGCTTGGCGAAGCCCTGTTGGAATCCCGCTACTTCGACCACCACGCCGTCGTACAGCTGGATCTCCATCAACCTCTCCTCCCCCTTTCTGGATCAAGAAAGAGGAGATGTCGCTGCTCCGTACGTGTGTTGAACACAGAGGTGCCATCCGTTCGGCGCTAGGATCATCGGTGATTTGGATCACGACGAGTACGACTCCATCAACCCCGTTCTCTTGAACGCTTCCGCACGCGATCTACAAGGGTATGTAGATCCACTCCTCCCTCGTTGCTAGATGACTCCATAGATAGATCTTGGTGACACATAGGAAAATTTTGAATTTATGCTACGTTCCACACGTGCCCTACCCTAGGTACATAGCTTCATCATTAGCCCCCGAATGGATCGAGGTTAGAGTGGGGAAAGAGTTGGAGATCTTTCCGACTGGTTCTTCGGGCTACGTGAGCGCCTCGTTTTGGGTCAATCGTCACGGATGACGTTGCCAACCTTTTTCAGTCGCCTTGATCCATTCCAGGCCTTTCGTCGAGTGAATTTCTTTGCTTGTGACGTACTCGAGCGCCGGCGCGATCGGGGTCTTCTGTTTTGACAAGTTGTTCTGTGGCCCGCGGATGTCGCGGGATTCGGATTTTGGGAAGCGCGCGGGGCGGGAGCGGCCGCAGTAATCGGAAGCGATAAAGCGGAAGCTCCTCGATCCCCGTCGCCTTTTTCGCCACGTACTGCGCGCGCGTCTGCTGCGGGATTTGACTGGATGGCCTGGGCCTACCGGTCAGCCACTCGGGAGCGGCCCCTTATAAGTTGCCGGCTCGGGGTTTCCAAGCCGTGCGCTCTCTTCTCCTTCCTTCTTCCTCTCTCCCTTCGCCAGTCCTTCCGCTACCTCCGCTCTCACCCTAGCGCCGCAAGCCCGTGTGAGATCTCGCCGCGACGATGGTGAAGGGCAAGACGACTGCTCTGGAGCGCGCGAAGAAGGCGGCGGCGGGGAAAGGGAAGAGGTCTGCTCGGGGCGGATCTTCCTCTAGGACCGCTCTGCCCAAAGGTTGGATCCAGGGCGACTGGATGCCGTCGGTGCTCCGGCAAGAGGATCTCGACGACATGGTCGAGGGGGGAGTCATTCCCCACAAAGCCGCGCGTCTTCCGGGGGGAGAGATCGAACCTCAACCCCGTGACGGTGAGTGCGTGCTCCTAGCCACCCACATCGACCGAGGGTTTTCTCTGCCGCCCCATCCCTTTTTCCGGAGCTTTCTGAACTTCTTCGGAGCGCAGCTCCATCACTTCACTCCCAACTCCATCGTATACCTCGCCTTTCATTTCCATGTGCGAGGCCTTCTTGGGTTGCCGCCCCCACTGGGGACTCTTCAAGCACATCTTTACCTGTCGCTCTCAGTCGGTCAAGAAGGCCAAGTCGAGTGACGAGAGGACGCAGGTGATCCAGCTGTGCGGGGGCTTGGCGATCCAGACGAGGGGGAAGAGTTGTTTCCTTCCATCACTTTCCCGGAGTCGGTCCGCGGTTGGCAGGCAACCTGGTTCTACTGTCAAGACCAGGCGACCCCAGGGCAGTCGACTGGACTTCCTCCATTCTCTCTCGACCGAGCTGAAAAGCCTGCTTCTCTGAAAGTGTCGCCGGAGGAAAGGGCCCAGGTCAAAGTGTTGGCGGGTCGAGTGGTTGAGCTCGTCCGTGAGGGTGTGACTGGTATGGACCTGCTGGAGGTCTTCCTCCGGAGGGCGTATCCAACCGCTCCAGGCCCGTGACCACCCGATGTGGCTGTACGCGGGCCTTGACGACACCACTCGGGTCCACCCGGAGGAGGTCACCGACGAGATGCTGGAGGGGTGGCTGTCGAGCATTACGGGGAACAAAGACAACCCCCGAGGAGCCAGGAGGGTGGTTCCACTCGACAATTCGTATGAGGTGGACCAGGTATGTCTTTATGCTCCCGACTGAAATCTTGTTTTCTGCATTGGTCTTCTTTGAGTTGGTCGATTGACTTTCGTCTTGTCTATTGTTTTCCAGGCGACCACCGAGATGTACTCGACGCCCAACGGGGCTCAGGAGCCAACTGAGGAAGGGGAGGCGAGCGGAGGTGAGAGCGGGGACGACCAAGGCGAGTGGGAGTCCGACGGTGAAGGAGAGGGAGACGACAATGTCGACTCCAGCGAAGAGGAGGAGGAGGAGGTCGAACCCCCTCGCCCAGAGGGGCGGTCCAAGCACACACACGACCCAGCGCGGGAACGTGGCAAGGCGACTGCTTCTGTTGGGCAGTCGTCGAAACGCCCTCGGACCTCTTCTCCTACGCCGACTGGGAAGGTCCCCAAGCTCCCACGCACGACGCTGTCCAAGCCGCCCAAGGCTCTACCCAAGATGAAGATAGCTGTCCCTACCATTTCTGGGTAATAATAAAACTTGTTTTCCTTCGTCGACCATGGACAGATCCTTGGTCGATTCATTGAGCCAACCGACTGACTTTCGAGTTTTGCAGTGCTGCTACTTCTGAGGTCTCCGCCAAGGACGACGACCAAGAGATGGAGGATGCTGTTACCTCCAACCCTGGTACGATTACTGACGTTCTGCTTTGAGTCGACTGATCATTTATTGCAACTCTGGTCGATTGAATGTTTCCTTTGTAGCCCCTCCTCATGTTGTCGACCTCCCGGATGACGAGACGATGGTCCGTTGAGGGTGAGGAGGCATAAGAAGGCGCCGGCTGACCAGGCCCCCCACTCGCTCCGGCGTCCGAGGCCGTAGCTCGGGATGGTGGTGACACGCTCGGGCTTCTGTGACCTTCGCCGTTCCTCTGGCGAGTGCGCGGCCCTCATCGTCGACTGCGGATCCGTCTTCGCTTTTTGCCGCATACCCCGTCCCTGAGGACCAAGCGGCTGCTGCCAAGGAGGCTATACGCCAGGCGGGGATCATGATGGAGCAAGTGAAGATGGCTCGGGAGGCCAGCCAAGCAGCCTATGACGCGAGTTCGGCTCTTCAGAGCAACGTCCAGGTCAGTCGACTACACTTGTCTGTTATGATATGCTGTTTGAAGAGTCTCTTTTCCGAAGATCTTTTGTATCTGTATCTGTACACCCACTGGGTGTGTCTGCCATCCTTGGACGAGTGGGGGCACGCTAAGTGCACCCACTGGGTGTAGTCCCCGAGACTACGGTGGACTGCTGGCAGTCGACTGTAGTCTTTACATTGTGTTGCTGTAGCTGTATTTCTTCACTCGGTTTGGTCGGGCCAGGTCGAGTGGAACTTTTTCTCCTTCTTCTTTTTTTTGGTCAAACCAGTGGGGGCACGCTGAGTGCACCCACTGGGTGTAGTCCCCGAGACTACTGTCGAATGTTTTTTGATTCGGCTGTGGTCTTAGAAACGTCATCATTGTCTCTTAGTTACTCGGAAGCAACTTATCTTGGACGTCTGTCGACTGATTTTTTCTTTTTACAGAAATCTTGCGAACTTGTAGCTCGCTATACTGAGTTGGAGAATCAGCAGATCCAGCTCAACCTTAGCTTGAAGCTTGCTCAGGAGAACTTGAAGAAGGCGCAAGAAGAAGCAAAAGGTATGGCTGGTGAGGTTCTCCATTCTTAACGGGTGACTTTTCTTTCTTGTCCATTCTTGATGTTGGTTCCACTCGACGCGCCGCAGATAAACTGGAGGAAGCTCTGAAGAAGAAGGATCAAGATCTTGCAGAGGCACAGAAGGAGGCCTCGAGCAAAACGAAGCTCGCAGAAGAGAAACTGGCTTCGGTCGAGCTCTTGAACAGGAGAACTCCAGACTGAAACTGCTCTCGAGACAGCTAATCGAGATGCCAGTCGACTGAAGAAAGAAAAGATGGCTCTGCACGACAAGGCGGGTGAGCTGGCGGGGAAGGTAAAAGATCTGGAGGCTTATCTCGGTGGACTCGCCAAGAAGCTGTTCGTCATGCTCGAAGGTAATTATTCCAACCCGGCTGTCTTGTAGTTGTCCGAGCCTGCGTACGGCCACCTGTCTTATTCTTGAATCGTGTTTGCAGAATTCTGCCAGAACTTTGAAGAGGAGACCAGTCGAGTGGAACCAGGCTTGGACCCTGTTAACTCTCTCGTGAAGGACGAGGCTGCAATGAACGTGCTCCGTCTGGAGTCTCGTACTGCCAGCGTCGTTGACTATCTGGCTCGGCTGAGTGCGATGTCGCGGATCGACACATCACTCTGGCCTGGGACGACGCTTCAGAACGACCTCGAGTCTCTGATGGCTCGACTTAACGAAGTCCCAGGTCGAGTGGCGGAATGGAAGAAATCTTCTGCTAGATGTGGTGCTGATGTCGCTCTGTCCCTGGTCCGCGTCCATTACAAGGAGGCGCGAGAAGAGAAGCTGGCGTCCATCCAAGTTGCCAATACCAGGAAGCACAGCTTTCAAGACTTCATGGAGACCTTCATCGCTGCTGCCACCCGTATTGCCGACGGGATCGACTTGGATGAGTTCGTCGCCCCTTCCAGTCCTCCTCCCGAGGAGTGAAAAACTTTGAATTTACCTCGGGATGCCGAGTGGATTTGTAACCGTTTAAACTCCGCCGAGCCGAGGGCTCGAGTACTTTGAGGTCTGGGACCTTTTAGGCTTTATCTGAAATTGATTTCTCATTGGACATCTTCATGGTTTGATGCGTTGAGTGGAACTTGATCTTCACTCGGAATGACCTTGTATTTGCGGCGCAATACCGAAGGGGGAGTTAGCAGTCGACTCGCGGATTGGGTCGAGTCTTGAACTTAGGCGAGCACTGGGCTGTAGCTGAGCCTCCGAGTGGGAGGTTTTCTCTCCACTCGGTAGGGTTTTTAAACACTTAGGCGAGCACTGGGCTGCAGCTAAGCCTCCGAGTGGGAGGTTTGCTCTCCACTCGGTAGGATTTTTTCAAAGTTAGGCAAGTACTTGACTGCAGCTAAGTCTCTAGGTGAGAGAACTTAGGCGAGTGCTGGACTGCAGCTAAGCCCCCGAGTGGGAGGATCGCTCTCCACTCGGTAGGATTTTTCAAACTTAGGCGAGTACTTGACTGCAGCTAAATCTCTAGGTGAGAGAACTTAGGCGAGTGCTGGACTGCAGCTAAGCCCCCGAGTGGGAGGATCGCTCTCCACTCGGTAGGATTTTTCAAACTTAGGCGAGTGCCGGACTGCAGCTAAGTCTCTAGGTGAGAGAACTTAGGCGAGTGCTGGACTGCAGCTAAGCCCCGAGTGGGATCGCTCTCCACTCGGTAGGAGTTTTTTCAAACTTAGGCGAGTGCTGGAACTACAGCTAAGCCCCCGAGTGGGAGGATTCGCTCTCCACTCGGTAGGATTTTTTCAAACTTAGGCGAGTGCCTGCCTGCAAGCTAAGTCTCTAGTGAGAGAACTTAGGCGAGTGCTGGACTGCAGCTAAGCCCCCGAGTGGGAGGATCGCTCTCCACTCGGTAGGATTTTTTCAAACTTAGGCGAGTGCCGGACTGCAGCTAAGTCTCTAGGTGAGAGAACTTAGGCGAGTGCTGGACTGCAGCTAAGCCCCGAGTGGGAGGATCGCTCTCACTCGGTAGGATTTTTTCAAACTTAGGCGCGAGTGCCGGACTGCAGCTAAGTCTCTAGGTGAGAGAACTTAGGCGAGTGCTGGACTGCAGCTAAGCCCCCGAGTGGGAGGATCGCTCTCCACTCGGTAGGATTTTTTCAAACTTAGGCGAGTGCCGGACTGCAGCTAAGTCTCTAGGTGAGAGAACTTAGGCGAGTGCTGGACTGCAGCTAAGCCCCCGAGTGGGAGGCTCTCCACTCGGTAGGATTTTTTCAAACTTAGGCGAAACGGATTCGCAGCTAAGTCACCCACTGGGGGATTTCGTAAGCAAACAGGAGTGACAGCAATTATTGAAACACTCTTGCCTTTGATAAAAATAAACTGCAGCAATTTTTTCTTATTACATCTCGTCCAAGGGAGAGCTCAAGTGTAAAAGGGGCGGAGTAGTTCCGCATTCCAAGCTCGTGGCTCGTCGATCTGGCGATCAACATTGTAGAGGTGATACGCTCCATTGTGGAGGACTCTGGTGATGATGAAGGGGCCTTCCCAAGTAGGAGCAAGCTTGTGTGGTTTCTGTTGATCCACTCGGAGGACCAAATCTCCTTCTTGGAAGGCTCGACTCTTCACATTCCGGGCGTGGAATCGACGCAAGTCTTGCTGATAAATGGTCGATCTGATCATGGCCATCTCCCTCTCTTCTTCTAGGAGGTCGACTGCGTCTTGCCGGGCCTGTTCTGCTTCATCTTCGGTGTAAAGCTCGACTCGGGGCGCGTTGTGAAGAAGATCACTTGGCAGAACCGCTTCGGCTCCATAAACCAGAAAGAATGGAGTTCTTCCAGTCGACCGGTTAGGGGTGGTCCTCAATCCCCACAGAACTGACGGAAGCTCGTCGACCCAAGCACCTGCCGCGTGCTTGAGATCACGCATCAGTCGAGGCTTTAGTCCTTTGAGAATCAGACCATTTGCTCTTTCAGCTTGTCCATTCGACTGGGGATGGGCGACCGATGCGTAGTCGACTGAGTGCCTTGAGAGGCGCAAAAAGCTCTGAACTTGTCCGAATCGAAGTTTGACCCATTGTCAGTGATGATGCTATGCGGGACTCCATATCTGAATGTTAGCCCTCTGACGAAACTGATAGCAGTGCAAGCATCAAGATTCTTGATAGGCTTAGCTTCAATCCATTTGGTAAACTTGTCGACTGCCACAAGCACATGAGTGAAACCACTTCTGCCTGTTCTCAGTGGACCAACCATGTCTAGTCCCCAAACAGCAAAGGGCCAGACGAGTGGAATGGTCTTCAGGGCTGATGCAGGCTTGTGTGACATGTTGGAGTAGAACTGGCACCCTCCACACTTGTCGACTATCTCTTTTGCCATCTCATTTGCTCTAGGCCAGTAAAATCCCGCTCGGTATGCTTTAGCCACAATGGTCCGAGAGGACGCATGGTGACCACAGGTCCCCGAGTGGATATCATCAAGGATTATCCGACCTTCTTCTGGTGTTATGCACTTCTGACCGATTCCAGTCGCGCTTTCTCTATACAACTGCCCCTTTATGACTGTGAAGGCCTTGGATCGGCGGACGATCTGTCGAGCCTCTTCCTCGTCCTCTGGGAGTTCTTTCCTTAGGATATACGCGATGTACGGTATCGTCCAGTCGGGAGTGATTGCCAAGACTTCCATGATTAGGTCGACCACAGCAGGAACTTCGACTTCAGTCGGATCTGTGGCACTTTTCGGTTGTGGGGCTTCTTCTGTGAAAGGATCCTCCTGGACTGACGGCGAGCGGATGTGCTCCAAAAACACATTGCTGGGAATGGCTTCTCTCTTGGAGCCTATCTTTGCCAGATCATCAGCTGCTTGATTTTTCAGTCGGGGGATGTGATGAAGCTCTAACCCCTCGAATTTCTTTTCTAGCTTTCTCACTGCATTGCAATAACCAGTCATGCGGACTTCTGACGTCCCACTCCTTCATCACCTGATTAACCACCAAATCTGAGTCGCCATAGACCATGAGGCGACGGACGCCGAGTGAAATGGCCATGCGCAACCCATACAAAAGTGCTTCATATTCTGCTTCATTATTGGAGGAATCGAAGTGAATCTGGAGAACATATCTGAGCTTATCTCCTCGGGGGGAGACTAGGACTACCCCAGCACCGGAACCATTCAGCATCTTAGATCCATCGAAGAACATGGTCCAGTGCTCCGAGTGAACTTGAGTCGGAAGTTGCTGTTCAATCCACTCGGCGATGAAATCTGCGATTGCTTGGGACTTGATAGCCTTCTTTGCTTCAAACTTGATATCTAAGGGAAGGAGTTCAATCGCCCACTTGGCCACTCGACCAGTTGCATCTCTGTTGTGCAGAATCTCTGACAGTGGGGCGTCGCTGACGACTGTAATGGAGTGGTCAGAGAAGTAATGTGCAACCTTCTTCGTGGTCATGTAAATCCCATATACAAGCTTCTGGTAGTGAGGGTATCTTTGTTTTGAAGGGGTCAAAACTTCAGACAGATAATAGACTGGGCGCTGAACTCTGAAGGCCTTTCCTTCTTCTTCCCGCTCGACCGTAAGTACTGTACTGACAACTTGTCCTGTGGCTGCAATGTAAAGCAGCAGAGGCTCTTTGCTGATTGGGGCAGCAAGCACCGGCTGGGTGGTGAGCAGAGCTTTGAGCTCTGCAAATGCTGCGTCAGCTTCTGGAGTCCACTCGAACTTGTCAGACTTCTTCATCAGTCGGTAAAGAGGTAACGCCTTTTCACCGAGACGAGAAATGAATCGACTTAGAGCGGCCAAGCAGCCTGTAAGCTTTTGGACATCGTGCACGCGTACAGGACGCTTCATCCGGAGTATGGTGCCAACTTTTTCAGGATTGGCATCGATCCCCCGTTCGGAAACGAGAAAACCGAGTAACTTTCCACCTGGAACTCCGAACGTGCACTTTGATGGATTGAGCTTGATATCATACCTCCTGAGGTTGGCAAAGGTTTCAGCAAGGTCAGCCCGCAGGTCGGAACCTTTCCGTGACTTGACCACAATATCATCCATGTATGCCTCCACATTCCGACTGATTTGAGTGAGTAGACACTTCTGAATCATTCTCATGAACGTGGCTCCGGCGTTCTTGAGGCCGAACGGCATGGTGACTGTAACAGAAGCATCCGAATGGAGTGATGAAAGCTGTTTTGATCTCGTCGGGTCCATACAGACGGATCTGATGGTACCCGGAATAGGCATCTAGAAAAGACAATCTCTCGCATCCCGCAGTCGAGTCGACTATTTGGTCGATGCGAGGGAGAGGGAAAATGATCTTTCGGGCAGGCCCGATTGATATGTTTGAAATCAATGCACATGCGAAGTGACTTGTCCTTCTTGGGGACCATGACAACATTGGCGAGCCACTCGGAGTGGTAAATCTCTCGGATGAACTCCGCTGCTAAGAGCCGAGCCACCTCCTCGCCAATAGCTTTCCTCTTCTGGACGGCGGACCGTCGAAGATGTTCTTTCACGGCTTGAACTTCGGGTCGACTCGTAGACGGTGCTCAGCCAGCCCCCTGGGAACTCCAGGCATGTCAGAAGGCTTCCATGCGAAGACGTCCCAGTTCTCACGGAGGAACTGGATGAGCGCTTCTTCCTATTTGGAGTCGAGCGTCGTCGAGATGTGAGTCGGAGCAGCGTCGGGGTCGGTCGGGTGAATGTGAGCTGTCTTAGTTTCACCGGACGACTGAAAAGCAGATTCTGAAGCAGGCTTCTTGGCTCGTAGCAATTCACTCGGATCAGCAGTCTTCTGGTACTCTTGCAGCTCAACAACTGCCATCTGAGCATCAGCATTTGAGCCCTTTCTGAAAACACTCTTCTGCTTTCTTTCGGTTGCCTGTAACAGTGATTACGCCTTTGGGGCCAGGCATCTTCAGTTTGAGGTACACGTAACATGGTCGAGCCATGAAGCGTGCGTAAGCTGGCCTGCCCAGAATGGCATGATAGCACTTTGGAAGTCAACAACCTCGAATGTCAACTTTTCCTTGCGGTAATTCTTTGAATCACCGAAAACCACATCGAGAGAATCTGCGAGTGACACGGCCTTCTTCCCAGGAATGACTCCGTGGAAGCTCATGTTACTGGTACTGAGTCTGGACATCGGAATGCCCATCCCTTTCAATGTTTCAGCATATAGTATGTTCAAGCCACTGCCACCATCCATCAGGACTTTGGTCAGTCGAGTGCCTTCGACAACTGGGTCGACCACCAAAGCTTGCCTCCCAGGGGTGGCAATGTGCGTAGGGTGATCGGACTGGTCGAATGTGATGGCAGTCTGAGACCACTTCAGATAACTGGGTGTCGCCGGAGCAACCATATTCACCTCACGGTTAATGACTTTCAGTCGACTTTTGCTTTCGACATCAGCAAAAATCATCAGGGTGGAATTGATTTGGGGGTATCCATCGTCGCTATCTTCCTTGTCCTCAACTCTGTCCGACTCTTTTTCCTTATCTTTGGGCTGTTTGCCCTGAAACTGCTGGATCAGGAGCCGGCCACTGTCGAGTGGTATGCTTTGGGTAAATAAAATTACCCTCTTCATCTTTCTTGGTGTGGATGTGACATGGCAGATCCAAAACATCGTTTCCATCCTGATCCTTGACTTTCTTGGGCTTCCAGGCCTTTGGGTTTTCCCTTGAAGTTTCCCTGGGCTACGGCCAGGGCCTCCCCAGGAGCGGCTGGCTCGGCCTTCCGCTTCTGTTTCCGACTGGAGTTTCCTCCGGTTTCTTGGGCGACTGCCTTGTGCTTGCCACTCCGGAGTCGGTCCTCGTCTTCACCATTAGCGTACTTGGTGGCAATCTCCATCATCCGATTCAGAGACATCTCTCCAGTTCGACCGAACTTCAGATTCAACTCTCTGTATTTAACGCCTTCCTTGAAGGCACAAACTGCTTGATGGTCTGGCACATTCTCAACCTGTGATGCAGTGTGATCCACCTCTGGATGTATTCCCTCAGAGTTTCATTCGGCTTCTGCATGCAAGACCGCAATCTGTAAGGCCTGCAGGTCGCTTGCATGTTCCTTCAAAGGTTGTGATAAACACTCGGGAGAGGTCCTCCCAAGTGTGATGCTGCTGGGTGCCAACTGATTCAGCCACGCTCTGGCTGAGCCCTCTAACATGAGAGGCAAATGCTTCATGGCCACCTCATCATTGCCACCGCCAATCTGTACAGCCACTCGGTAATCTTCGAGCCAAGTGTCAGGCTTAGATTCACCGGTGAACTTGCTGACCCAGTCGCCAGCCTGAAATTGGGAGGAATCACTGCGGCTCTGATGGCTCGACTGAAACACTCTGGCCCTGAAGCACGTACTCTGCTGTGGCAGGCGCATCTCTGTTGTGGCCTTCTCGATGAGCTCTGTTCCTGTCAACCAAACCTTGAACGAGGATGGATCTCGCATCAAAGCCTGGGTCTCTGGGGTCGACTGGAATCCTCTGCCCAACACTATGAGGGCGTCTGTCATCTTGCCGTCGAGGCGCATATGACCCACTCCTCGGGGGAGGGGTTGGCACTCGACGTCGATCATCACGGTCGAATCGGTGATCATACTGCTCATTCCTCCTGTACTGATCATGCCGGTCGCCACGTCCCTCACGCCTCGGGGGCGATCTCGGGCTGTGAGCCGACTCGACTGTATCCGTTGCGACGGATCGACTGTGGATCCTGTTCCGCGACTGAGAGACAGCAGAATTCTGGTTTCCCGCCGCCCGGAGCAGCGCTCTGATCTGCAACAAGCCTGCCCGCCTCCGACTGGGAGGGCTGAATTGATTCTGCTATACGGGCCGCAGCGGCCAAATTCTGAACTGGGGTTCGGTATACCTGGCGGCGGGAAGAGCTGACGCCGACTGGACTCGGGAGCTTGCTGACGTCGACTGGACTCGGGAGCCCGCTGACGCGCTTGCTCGTCGAGTATCCGCTGGAGATTCTCCAGTCGAGTGCGCTCGGCCAGGTTAGCCAAGCGCGCGTCCTCCAAGGCCCGGGCCTCGGGGGTTTCTCCGACAATAGGAGTGTGGAGCGCGTCCATGTTCCGACGGCGAAGCTCCTCTCGCTGCAATGATTGAGAGGTTCGGGGAGATACTCATCGTGGGGATGCGACGGGTCGCCCCCACCCGCGCCTCCACCAGCGCGAGGGAAACCAGGAGGACTGTGCGTCCCATCGACCGCCAGAACCTCAGCCGCTGGGTCGCTGCTGTCGCACTCGGATGCGGTCTCCGCGGAGCCAGTCGACAGGTCGAACAGGCCGCAGAGGGATTCGTCGGGCTCGATCCGCGACTTGCGGGGTGGCCGACTGGCGAGCCACGGCATGGCTCACCCACCTCTGAAGTCTCGACCGACCGGAGCGCTTACGCCGGTGGGAGACAGAGCGGGGGGACGATACGGGGGCCGACCGATACTGGGTCGACGGCTGCCGCAGGAGGACGCCACGAACGCATGCGCGGAAGCGTCGCGCCGCGGACGGGGAGCGCGTCGATGTCGAGTGGTGCCTCCTGGAGCCAGGCGGAGTCGTCGGCGATGAACGTGAGCGCGCCGAGACGGATCTCGCGGCCCTCCACCAAAACTCCGCACGAAACCATGATCAAAGGGATCGAAAAAATCGCAACTTCTCCAATTAGGCGCTAAGATTCCTGCCCCAGGTGGGCGCCAACTGTCGTGGTTCTAACTCTGACAGTGATGTAGGGGGGTATGTATGGAGAGGCTAGATCTCAGCTATTGGGAAGTTGTAAACACACCAAGATGTACGAGTTCAGGCCCTTCGCGGAGGAAGTAACAGCCCTACGTCTCGGTGCCCGGAGGCGGTCGATTGGATTACTGGCGTGTGAATAACAGGGGTGCGAACCCTCATACTGAGGAGGGGGGTGGCTTATATAGAGTTCGCCGGCCCCCTCCCTGCCCTCAGTAATGCAGGGTTTAAGGTACATTTAAGGTCGGGCGTTACTGGTAACGCCCCTAATAAAGTGCTATAATGACCATAAAGACTACTTAACAACTGACCGTTTGCCTGCGGAGTGACTACAGATCTCCTGGCGGTCGAGTGGTTGGCTTCATGGTCGAGTGATAGCCTGGGTCGAGTGTCTTGAATCGTCGAGTGGGATACTTTAAGTCGATTGAAAGGGACTTCTCTCTAGGGATGTCCTAGGGTAGGGCTCCTTTGGACAGGTCCGTGCCCCTACCCTAGGTACATAGCTTCATCAGCGCCCCCCCCTCTCCCTTGGCCCTATATATAGGGGGGGGAAGGGAGGGCAACCATATCTAAGCCCTGGCGCCTCCCTCTCCCTCCCATGACACATCCCCCCCCTCCCGCAGCGCTTGGCGAAGCCCTGTTGGAATCCCGCTACTTCCACCACCACGTCGTCGTGTTGCTGGATCTCCATCAACCTCTCCTCCCCCCTTGCTGGATCAAGAAGGAGGAGACGTCGCTGCTCCGTACGTGTGTTGAACACGGAGGTGCCGTCCGTTCGGCGCTAGGATCATCGGTGATTTGGATCACGACGAGTACGACTCCATCAACCCCGTTCTCTTGAACGCTTCCGCGCGCGATCTACAAGGGTATGTAGATCCACTCCTCCCTCGTTGCTAGATGACTCCATAGATGGATCTTGGTGACACGTAGGAAAATTTTAAATTTCTGCTACGTTCCCCAACAGCCTCCTCGCCACAGCACCAAGGCTTCCACGTCCTTCTCTGCGATGGCGAGGCGATGCTGCCGCCTCCGCTGGACACGGCGATCCTCGTCGGTGAAAAGCCGCGGGAGAGGCGCCAGATCCTGCGCCCGCTGACTCGACACGTTGGGAAAATTTACATCCCGAGGAGGCTTCAGGAGGCGCCACGCCGCCGCGTCGTGCGCGCGGGCCGCCTCCTCTGCGGTGTCGAAGGTGCCGAGGACGAGATGTTTCTCGCGAAACCAGATCTCGGCGGAGAAGGCGCCGGAGCAGCGCTCGCGGACTTCGCGAAAATCCGAAGCGCGTAGGCGGTGGATCGACATGGTGGCGCAGAGGCGGCCAGAGTGGGCGGCCAACAGAGTGTGGGGGGAGCGCCTTCTTTTATAACGAGCGCCGCCCGCGGCGCGCGCGCGAACCTTTCCCGCGCGCTGTAGCGCCAAAACCAGCGCGCGCGAACCTTTCCCGCATGCTGGAGCGTCAAAATCAAAGCGACGGCACGATATTAAACGCGCGCGGTCATGAAAATGGATCAGCCCATTGAACGCACTGTCGACCCAAAACTAAAAGAGGACGGACGGCGGACGGGCGGCCGATCTAAATGAACAAAAAGCGGACAAAAATGTCGTTCGTTTGGATCGGCCCGTTGAAGTTGCTCTAAGGTTCGTTTGGATCGACCCGTTGAAGTTACTCTAAGGAGAGGCACAACAACATTGACCCACTTGTTATCGATTCAGCCTACTCGCACCCACAGCCACATGTATCATCGGGGAGGGGTATGATTAACCGAAAAGACGTGGAGATGTCAATCATATTGACCCACTTGTTATCGAGATAAGCCTCAATCACTTGCAATCTTGTCATCTTTGTGATGTCCCTGCTCGGTGGAGTAAACTGCTTTCTCGCCGTTACTATTTACGAACAGTAATAGTCGTGGAAGCTTTGAAAAGTTGAAAATTTAGTGGTCAAAGGACATTTGAGGAGTGCTCAGAGAAAAGAAAATTTGGGTCTATAAGTAGTATAAGAAACTATGAAAAAACACCTTGTTGAAAGCAGAGATACTGGAATGTGTATTCATCATGAAATTTGCAGGCACCTAGCGCAATAGAGCATCTTCAATGCCAACAAGTAGTTTGTTTTGGTCTTTTTTACTATTTATTTTTGAATTTATTACTGTTCACTGTAGATGATTGCCGCATTTTAACCTCTGTTTTAGTTTTCTCGTTGGAGTCCCTTCAAAACTCCTCCCAACGTAAATATTTAGGCAATTGCAACAGAAAGTAGGCGAAGAGCAGAGGCAAGTGAAGCTGGAATTAGTGCCGAAAACTCACCTGAAAGTCGTTGTTCGCCAGCATGCCGACGGCGCAGAACGCCGTGGCGGTGAGCCCGATGACGACCTGAATCTCAACGACGAGCGTGTAGGTGAGGGCCGCGGAGCCGGCGCGCGCCGCGTGCCACGCCTGGCTGAGCTCCATGACGGGCAGCACGAGGCCGTAGAGCGCCGCGGCGCCCAGCGCCATGCCGAACCCGGCGGCGTACTGCGCGCCCGACACCCCCGCGGGGCGGTCCCCGCCGGAGCCCATCCCCAGCATGGCGGCGCCGACGCTGAGCAGCACGATGGCGTTGACCGTGGAGCCGGTGAAGCGCTGGCGCACGAGCAGCAGCGCGAAGGCGGCTGTGAAGGCCAGCTGCGTGGAGATGAGGATGGAGGAGGTGGACACCGGGAGGTAGGCCTGGCCGTAGGCGTAGGGGAAGTTGTCGGCCCCGGTCATGAGGCCGACGACGGCGGACGCGGCCAGGAGGCGGGGCGTCATGAGGAAGACGCCGCTGCTAGCCGTGGCGGCGTCGCCCTGGCGGCTCCTGCGGCGCCGGCGGGAGGAGAAGGAGAAGCCGAGCGGCACGAGGAGGAGCGGCCAGCCGGCGGTCTGGAGCAGGCTGGAGAGCCACTTGCGGGAGCCGCCGCGCAGGAAGTAGAGGCGGAGGAGGAGCGGGCCGCAGGCCGCGCCGACGGCCAGGAGCAGGAAGTTGACGGCGAGGAGGGGGTCCCGGAGCGGCTTGGCGGTGGCGGCCGGGAGATCGTGCCATCGCCACGCTCTAGCCTCAACCTTGGGCGCGCGGTGCTCGGTCGGGATCTCGACCTCCATCTATGTCTGCAGCGCATGCACTGGCTGCGCGAGAGTTGGCTGGAGGATCGATCGGTGAGACCGATTGGGCTGATGCAGCTGAGCTAGCTCGTCACTGCTCTGAGCGTGTCCTTATCTCGGTGATCCTCCCAGTTTGCCATTTGAGCCTCGTATTTTAAAGTGTCGAGTCGTTCTCAGCACTGATTGCAGAGGGAAACGGGGACGATGCTTGGAGAGTCAGAACTGTCGGCTGCGTCTACGATCATCTCGGTTGTACGACTTCCACGCCGGATACATAGATGTTGACCGTATTCTTGTCCGCGCTATTGTGCCAAGGAGAGTGGATTTCCTGCTCCTCAGCTCCATGGAGCCCTGTTTTTGAAATTTAGAAAATTGTATTTAAAAGTTTCAACAGATCCTGAAAAAACAAATACACGTAACCATCGAGATGTATACCACATATGTTCATTTTTTAAAAAAAAATATTGTAAAGGAGGCTTACCCCCGGCCTCATCTGAAGCCTGCTGCTAGGAATGGGAGGGACTCAAACAGACTGACACACCAGTCGTATCTGAAAGCGACTGTGCATCGCTGAGCAAAGCTTTTTGGAACAAAAATGATAACAAGCCGGTAGCGCACGAGATTGCTGCGTTTTAGCTAGCCAGGTTGTGGTGCATGCAAAATAACAAGTTGGTGGCAGTGATTCATTCGTCATCCTCCATATGGAAAAAAAATTGGTCCTTTTTTATGTGGTGCTTTCTCCTTTCAAATTAAGTTCCAAATCCTTCCGTCTTCCTCCGGTCAGTTGTTGTATTTGTCCCCGACTGACGTGTTGTATGATGAGGCAAGCAGAGCTAGATGGTAGGCATTGCGAACTGGGGAGTCCACCTATGGCTAGTGGGTGTAGTTAGGGCAGTAATGCATAAACCAAAAGTAAGTTTTACTCGGTTATATATAGGTGGGGGGTGGGGGGTAGGCCCGGCTAAAATTTAGTGAAGTAAATATACTTCACTAAGGTTTACTTTGATGTCTGCTCCTCTAGTTTTTAGGGTGTTAGAAATGCCTTAAGATCCTTCTGGATATGTTTCTGCTTCATCTTCATCATTTTCGGTGGGGTTTCCATAGAGGTGTTGAATATGCCCATCGTAGCAACGACGCATCCACTTTCGACAACGGCAAAGGAAGCAAGACGTGAAGGTTGTGGTGGCGTTGTGAAGATGGTCTTTCTTTCTGGACTTTGACATTTTTTGGTTTTTACAGGCACTTATTTACCTTTTGCCTCGTATTGGTATTTGTTGAGGTATAAAATAAAGTACATTCAGGTGTTTTCTCTATTAAAAAATGCCATGCAAACTGCTGAGCCAGTGTAAAACCTGCTCGTATGGGGTTGTAAGAGCATCTGCAGCCGGACATAGCAAATATGCCACTTAAACGCCCACGGACGCATCCGGTCAGTGACCGGGCATGTCTGTTTTGAGCCTTTGTTTATCCGTCGGCGCAGCCACACTTCTTATTTTTCTTTTCATATGTCCGGTCACTTGCATGTGATTGGTGAAGATGAAGAAAAAGAAAAAAATGAATAAAGAAAGAGAACAGATGGTCCGGAGTGGGGTCGTGTCCTACGTGGCGGAATGCCCAGCCGCGTCCGCGAGCCCTCATATCCTCTCCATATTTGAGATGAATATGAGGGTTCGCGGACAGCCCGGCGTATAGGGATAATATGAAGGGTCCGGTTAGGTCACGTTTTTTCTTGTCTCTCCTGTTCGACCAATGACCGAGCACATTCGCGGACGTATAAGGGATGATTTCACATGTCCGGTTGTAGATGCTCTAAGACCATCAACCAATTTTGATGTTGCAACCCTACCTGCAAGGACGATTTCCATCGAATAACTTGCATACGGTAACAGAGATTGTCGACCTCGCGACAACATAATTTGTCTAAAAAAAGTTTGATTTATCATGCTTAAACATCTGACCATTGCCGTTTCTTTTTGGTCGTGAATGCCCTCCGGTCCTTCCGCTCTGGTTTGCCCCCGGTATGGATCGATCAGATCGATCGTTTTTTGTCCGCGCGTGCGTGAGGAGGCTGGCGACCAGAAGCAGAAGCAGAGGAGCGCGCGGTGCAGACGGGGAGAAAATTCCACGCGCTCCACCCGTGTCCCTGCACCGCTGCGTCGCCGTGCTCGGCCCGATCCTCGATTCTCAGGTGGATTTCTGCACCAGATCCTCCCATCATCGCCCCGCGTACCGCACGTCAGGGCGCCGCTGTTGATCAGACAGTCTCGTCGTCAGACGGTTAGAGCATCTGTCTCCTTCACGTAGGAAATCGGCACCGCTTGTCATATTCTGCTCCGCTGCCGTGCGCGGCCGCCGCCCTCACGCCTCTGCAACTGCAAGCGGCCACCACCACGGCCACAGCGGCGGCGTCCTCTTGTACCGGAGCACGCACAGGCACAGGGTCAGAACTCACGGTGCCATCTACTCCCTTCGTTTCAAATTACTCGTCGTGGTTTTAGTTCAAATTTGAAACGGAGGGAGTAAATCGCTTCGGCCGATTCATCCCCTCCCAACCCCTTCTGGTTGTAGTACGAGTTCGTTTCTTTCTCCGGGGACTTCGTCATGCATCCGTTCTCTTACGGCAGTCGGTGTGCATTTTAGGCCAGCGCATCCTCTCTTCCAGTCCGCTAGGTTGGTTCGCCGACCGATTTTGTTGCTGTGCGGCGCCCTGCAGTTCCGATCCGTGTCCGGATAGGTTTCTTCTTCTTCAGCCCCCAAAATCCATGCATCCTGATTGGGTCCATCCGTGCCCTGCGCGAGCACGAAACCCATTCCCTGTCTGAGTGTAGAGTAGACATTCGGCGTTCTTGTGCCGATTTGTGATGTGGAAGTAGCTTTGGGAAGTAACTGCAAGTCGTAGCATTGGCTGTTTTATGTTGAGCGGCTCAATTTAGGCGCATGCCACGCGTCGCCCGCCCGGGTAGTGTCCTAGACACTTGTAGGATTATCGCAACACCAACCATGCTGCGCGCAACCATTGCAACATGGACCATGTTGTGGACACTCGCCTTTAGCTTGTGTGACATTCATTATTTGGGCCTTTTGTCATCCAATGCACCATGATCCATGTTATGGTGACCCATTGCAACATGGACGATGTTGCAAACCCGCCTTCCCATCAACAAAGCCTCTCCTGGCGGCAACATCATCCATGTTGCAGTTGTCTCCGGCGTTCCATGATCACAACATCTCACTGTTGGTCGACGTCTATGGTCGCAGCTCCGCTGCCCAGGGCTCGTAACATGTGTTGAAAATATGCCCTAGAGGCAATAATAAAATGGTTATTATTATATTTCTTTGTTCATGATAATTGTTTATTATTCATGCTATAATTGTGTTATCCGGAAATCGTAATACATGTGTGAATACATAGACCACAACACGTCCCTAGTGAGCCTCTAGTTGACTAGCTCGTTGATCAAAAGATAGTCATGGTTTCCTGACTATGGACATTGGATGTCATTGATAACGGGATCACATCATTAGGAGAATGATGTGATGGACAAGACCCAATCCTAAGCATAGCTCAAAGATCGTGTAGTTGTTTGTTGTAGCTTTTCCGAATGTCAAGTATCATTTCCTTAGACCATGAGATTGTGCAACTCCCGGATACCGTAGGAGTGCTTTGGGTGTGCCAAACGTCACAAGTAACTGGGTGACTATAAAGGTACACTACAGGTATCTCCGAAAGTGTCTATTGGGTTGGCACGAATCGAGACTGGAATTTGTCACTCCGTATGATGGAGAGGTATCTCTGGGCCCACTCGGTAATGCATCATCATAATGAGCTCAATGTGACCAAGTGGTTGATCACGGGATCATGCATCACGGTACGAGTAAGTGACTTGCCGGTAACGAGATTGAACGAGGTATTGGGATACCGACGATCGAGTCTCGGGCAAGTAACGTACCGATTGACAATGGGAATTGTATACGGATTGATTGAATCCTCGACATCGTGGTTCATCCGATGAGATCATCGTGGAGCATGTGGGAGCCAACATGGGTATCCAGATCCCGCTGTTGGTTATTGATCGGAGAGGCGTCTCGGTCATGTCTGCATGTCTCCCGAACCCGTAGGGTCTACACACTTAAGGTTCGGTGACGCTAGGGTTGTAGAGATATTAGTATGCAGTAACCCGAAAGTTGTTCGGATTCCCGGATTAGATCCCGGACGTCACGAGGAATTACGGAATGGTCCGGAGGTAATGATTTATATATAGGAAGTCCAGTTTCGGCCATCGGGAAGGTTTCGGGGTGCGGTATAGTAC
>NC_053026.1:107453949-107544731 GCF_003073215.2 Triticum urartu | reverse complement strand
AAATACAAGATTAACATCTTTTAAATACATGGTCAACATTTTTTCTATACACATTTTAACATTTTCAAATGCTTTATTAAAGAAATTCAAATACAAGTTCGACATTTTTTTAATACATGGTCACCATTTTTCCTATACATATTTAAAAAAATTCAAGTGTTTGATTAAATTTTTTCAAATGCTCTTTTTAACATTTGAAAGTACCGTATCAACTTTTTCACACACATTGTAAATTTTCTTTATACATGAGAAACATTTTTCTTTATACACATTTAACATTTTTCAAATGATTGGCTAACAATTTTTCATACGTTTTATGTCATGTTTTTGTAATATTTTAATTTAGAATATTTGGTTGTATAACCAAAAAAAATAATGAAAAAATATGAAAAAAAAACAAGGCCGTGGCCTCCCGCGTGCTTTGACCATCCCATTTTTGGAGGATCCTGACGCGAGAGCATGCCAGGTCTCGCTATAAGCGAGATATAGTGCTGCCTCCGATTAGATTGCGACCTAGCTACAATGGCAGAGCTTTGGCAAGACCATCCTGGGCCAATGCCTCCAAGCCCAAGATATTTTTGTCTTCTGAATACTGTTGTTAAATGGGTTAAATCTTTAAGAAAACCAGTTTTAAACTTGTTTTGCTTGCCCTTCCAGTCCATTGACGCACCAGTATTATTGCCCAAACTCCGCTACTGGCGAGCTAAGCTTGCTGCTTGAATGGGTGTCCATTGCCCGTTCAACCACCATGGTGTAAAAAAACAAGGCTTAACAAAGGAAACAACCTAGACTCCTAGAGTATCATCCTATGGATTGGTTTGGTTCATGTCCTTGTGTGCATTAGTAACTAATACGGGCATTGCATGTGAAAACTTAGATAATCAAAGTATGGCCAAATGCTGACATATTTTTTTTGTAATAGGTGTATAATTTTTTAGGCACATGGATGAGCCATGAGATGCATATTTAGTTCTTTTAGCACATTCCATAAAAAATATCATATTATAGGTGCAAAATACTTGAAAATGTCATGGTATATACTCTCCTTGTTTTTATTTACTCCGCATATTAGCTTTGGTCAAAGTCAAGTTTTGTAAACTTTGACAAAGCTTATAGACAAAAATATTATTAACATGTACAATAACAAATCATTACCATTGGATTCATTATTGAATATACTTTCACATCATATAGATTTTGTATGGTAAATATTTATATTCTTCTCTATAAACTTGGTCAAACTTTACGAAGTTTGACTTTAGTCAACTCTAGCATGCGGAGTAAATAAAAACGGAGGGAGTACTAAAAACCTCGGGTAAAATATATCTAGCACATTTTTCTGTAGGAAGTGTCTCTTTTAGGTACTTGGTATTAAACTTAATACAAAAAACATGAACACCTAATGTTACATCGCACAGATAAATAAGATTTATGATGTATGTCTATAGCCTTGAATACAAAGAAATATAATCACAAAAGGAGAAAATCAATGACAGTTCTGATGTCTTGTTGTTTTTTCTCATGTTTAATTAAGGGACAAATGCATTTTTGCCCCTAGTTGGAACCTACCCACGGGTTTTGCCCTTACTTTTCGACTCTGCTCAGTTTTGCCCTTAGATTTTCCTCCGAGGTCGCCCGAATGCTCTTTGACCATTTGACCAATACTTTGAAAATTCATAACAAATTGATATGAACTCAGAAAAATGCAAATAAGATATCAAAATGTTCAGATAAACATTAGCTTTATGTGTATGTCATTTGCATTCAGGAAAAAAGTATCGTTTAAACTACCTAAGTTTATTAATGTTTTTAACATTATTAATAATAAAAAGGTATAAATAATACTTTTTTCAGGAATAAAAATTACACGCAAATGTAGGTGACGTTTTCTAGACACCCTGATATATTATTTGCATTTTTCTGAGTTCATATGAACTTGTTATGAAGTTTCAAAATAATGGTCAAAGTCGTTCGAACATTCATAAAAAAATGATATGAACTTAGAAAAATGCAAAAAAGATATCAAGATGTTCAGAAAACATCACCTACATTTGCATGTAATTTTTATTCTTTAAAAAAGTATTTTTATACCCTTTTATTTTTAATAATGTTAATAACATTAATAACCTCGGGTAGTTTAAATAATACTTTTGTCCTTAATGCAAATGATATGCACATAAAGGTAATGTTTGTGTGAACATTTTGATATCTTATTTGCATTTTTCCGAGTTCATATGAATTTGTTATGAATTTTCAAAGTATTGGTCAAATGGTCAAAGGGCATTTGGGTGACCTCGGGGGCAAATCTAAGGGAAAAACTGAGCAGAGTCAAAAAGTAAGGGCAAAACCCATGTGTAGGTTCCAACTAGGGGCAAAAATGCAATTGTCCCTTTAATGAACTACACTCTTCAAGTTCTGTGAGTTACTTCGCTACACCTAATGTTTTAGATGGAAAGAAAAAATAGTTTATGACAGTGAGACCACGTTCTTTCTTAAATAGCAGAGTTATTGGTACCGGTGCACTGTATGTTTATGTGGCATACTAAATTTGGTAGAAGATATACAATACAATAGACACAACAAGGAAGAGAACTCCATATATATCAACAAAGGATAGAAATGATGCGGCAACACGCGCCTTTGCTTGTAGTATTAGTCTGGTATACCAGGGTGTCGATATGTTAAGATGTGAACAACGATGGTGTTAGAGCCAAAGTGTTAATAATGTATTGTCAAACTGGTGCGAGTGGTTAGGACATTTCACACCATTTGTCACTTCTCACTGTCGGTGGGAAACGGCATCTATGGGGTCACTGGGATCCCTTCTACGGTTGGCGGGCGCGGGGTTGTGCAATGAGCGGGTCTGGCAGTCAGCACACAAATCGTTTACCCAGGTTCGGGCAGCGTAGACACGTAAAACCATAGTCCTACTTTGATGTATATTTGAGTGTTCTTGTGTCCTTGAACTAGCTGCGATGTCTCTCTAGTCCAAAAGATCCGAATCCCCCTCCAATACGCCTCGGGCCTCCTTTTATAGACAAAAGGGGTCGCCACAGTGGCACACAGGAGGTGGAAAGGTGTACAGTGGCTGAGTCTATCCTCTGGCATCGTCGGACAAACACATTTAATGCACTGCCGACATTCCCCTCTTACTTTATTGGGGACGACAAAGAAGCTCGTCCCAGATGTCGCCGCCTCGCCTGGCTCCGACGCGCGTCCGAGCTGACGAGGCATTGTAGCGCCACGTTGGCTGGCTCCTGGGCTGGCGTGATGGCGGAGCTTTCACGATGATTTGCATGCCACCACGCAGGTGCTTGCTGAGTCGGTGTGAAGGCCGCACGCTGCCACGCAGACGCCTGCCCAACTGGTTGAGCTAGCAGCTGCATGGGAGCGGCGATGGAGTCTTGGCAGATGCGGGCCTGGCTGTGGCCCTGCAGACGTCCTCGGCAAGGGTCTTGCCGAGGGGCCGGCAAGGGTCTCGCTGCGGCACCACGGTCGTCCCCGGCAAGGATCTTGCCGGGGGCCTTGTGGATTTCCTAGGCAAGGATCTCGCCAAGGATCGTCGTCTTCTGGTTCTCATCTAATCTTGTCTATTTATGATCTCTACAAAGATCTGCATGCCACCACGGACATGCCTCCCGAGCCTTGGTTTCAATGTGGTTGATGGCGTTGGAAACCCTTGGGCTCAAGGGTGGCGCACTCTGCTCGCGTCAGGCAAGTTGCCCCTGTAAGGATCTTGCTGGGGCTGCGGAAGCCACCCCGGCAAGAGTCTTGTCGGGGGAGTCCACCTCGCCCTCTTGCTCTCTTTGCGCTCCTGGTCTTGGCGTTGCTTTGGTCGTCTTGTGCTCCGGCATCCCTTCTCTACCCTTCTTAGTGCGACTATGGGCATGGCTCTGACTGCCCATGCACAAGTAAAGGGGTGCAAAAGGAGAGCCCCTACTTTTGCACATCGACAGGAGCCCCCGGGCCTGGGCCACACATAAGCGCAACGCGTTGTTGGGCTAGGCCCAGAACGGTGCGCGGGCAGGCAGGGCGGATTTTTACCGCAATAACTTCTTCGTCCGCCGCGCTTCCCCACGACTTGCGTTGAACGCGCGACATGGGGGGGGGGGGGGGGGGGGGCGTGCGTGACGTGGGGATCATGCGTGGGGCGGTTTCTGCACGCATGTCTCACATCGCGGTAGATGGTAAAGAGGCAGCCCGCGCTTTCCCTGTAAAAAGGAACAACCGCGGGCGCGTTGCTGTAGGATCGAAGTATGTCTAGAGGGAGGGTGATTAGACTACTTGACCAAATAAAAACTTAACCTTTTCCCAATTTTAGTTCTTGGCAGATTTTAGCTATTGTAGGACAAGTCAAGCAATCATCACACAATTCAAGCAAGCATGCAAAGAGTATATTGGCAGCGGAAAGTAAAGCATGCAACTTGCAAGAATATAAAGGGAAGGGTTTGGAAAGATCAAACGCAATTGGAGACACGGATGTTTTTCCCGTGGTTCGGATAGGTGGTGCTATCCTACATCCACGTTGATGGAGACTTCAACCCACGAAGGGTAACGGTTG
Source organism: Triticum urartu (assembly GCF_003073215.2). Lineage (NCBI taxonomy): Eukaryota > Viridiplantae > Streptophyta > Magnoliopsida > Poales > Poaceae > Triticum > Triticum urartu. The sequence continues at coordinate 107,540,170 of NC_053026.1, read as the reverse complement.
CGCGAGTCCACACAGGGCTCCACCCAAGGGCAACGGTTGCGCGAGTCCACGGAGGGCTCCACCCACGAAGGGTCCACGAAGAAGCAACCACCCACAAAGGGTCCACGAAGAAGCAACCTTGTCTATCCCACCGTGGCCATCGCCCACGAAGGACTTGCCTCACTAGCGGTAGATCTGCACGAAGTAGGCGATCTCCTTGCCCTTACAAACTCCTTGGTTCAACTCCACAATCTTGTCGGAGGCTCCCAAGTGACACCTAGCCAATCTAGGAGACACCACTCTCCAAGAAGTAACAAATGGTGTGTAGGTAATGAACTCCTTGCTCTTGTGCTTCAAATGATAGTCTCCCCAACACTCAACTCTCTCTCATAGGATTTGGATTTGGTGGAAATAAGATTTGAGTGGAAAGCAACTTGGGAAGGCTAGAGATCAAGATTCATATGGTAGGAATGGAATGTCTTGATCTCAACACATGAGTAGGTGGTTCTCTCTCAAAACAAATGAGTTGGAATGATGTGTGTGTTCTGATGGCTCTCTCACTAAAATGAGAAAGAGGTGGAGGGGTATATATAGCCTCCACACAAAATCCAACCGTTACACAGTTTTCCAATCTCGGTGGGACCGAATCAATAAACTCGGTCTGACCGAAATAGTAAACCTAGTGACCGTTAGGAATTTCGGTGGGACTGACATGCAACTCGGTAGGACCGATTCGGTTAGGGTTTGGGCATAACGTAATCTCGGTGAGACTGATTACACAAACTCGGTGAGACCGAATTTGGTAACTAGCTAACCAGAGAGTTGGTCAGGCAAACTCGGTGGGACCGATTTGCTCTTTCGGTGAGACCGAGTGGAACTCGGTGAGACCGAAAAGTTACAAAGGGGAAACACTGAGTTTACATTGCAATCTCGGTGGACCGATTCGCTCTTTCGGTGGGACCGAAAAGTTACGAAAGGGAAACAGAGAGTTTGCAACCCCATCTCGGTGGGACCGAGAACCTTATCGGTAGAACCAAATTGCTAGGGTTTGGCAGTGGCTAATGACAAGTGAAACTCGGTGGCGCCGGATAGGAAAAATCGGTAGGACCGAGTTTGGCTTAGAGTTTAGGTCATATGTGGATATGGGAAAGTAGTTGACGGTTTTGGAGCATATCACTAAGCACATGGAGCAAGAGGCTCATTAAGCAACACCTCATCCCTCCTTGATAGTATTGGCTTTTCCTATGGACTCAATGACCGGGGAAAGCTTGCCGCCGTGAACAGTAACCTTGCCGGGGAAAGCTTGCCGCCGTGAACAGTAACCTGCCGGGGAAAGCTTGCCGGGGAAGAGCCAATCCATTGTCCTTAGCATTTTGAGGGTTCCACTTTCACATCCATGCCATGCCAATCATTGAGCTTTCCTGAAATAATCATCTTGGAATAGCATTAGCTCAATGAGCTATATGTTGTTATGAATTACCAAAACCACCTAGGGATAGTTGCACTTTTAGCTGCCCATTTACCCTCTGTGCCTTTTCCAATCTCAGAACAGCCGTCCCTTCCTTCTTCCTCCTCAAGCTCTTGCTCTCACTCGCCGCCGCCACGTTTTCGCTGCCCTTCTCCCTTCACCTCTCGCAATCACCATGACACCCAAAACCAGCAAAGGCAAAGGATTGCCAAGGACGCCTGGGGGACGGAGGCGCCGAAGAGTGAGTCGGCGGCGCGGCAGACGCAACTCGCCTACTTTCCCTCGACGGTCGATGCAGTCCACCTCCGGGACAACTTCAAGCCTCTGTGGGGGTGCAAGACGGGGGGATAGACGATGGGGCATCTGACCACGTGCGTCATCCCCGCTGATTGCGCCAAGGCCGCCCCGAATCGGTACCCATTCTTCTTCGACTACTTTTCCTGCGGCCTCTGCCCCCTTTCTCTGATTTCTTCAACGATGTCATGCACACCTATGGATTCCACCTCTTGGATTTCACTCCAAATGCCGTGGCGTGCATGGCCCTTTTTGCCCATCTCTGCGAGGGCTTCGCCGGAGTGCATCCCAACACGACACTTTTCCGCCACTACTTCTATCCTCGGATCTAGAGGGGAGGCGCCATTTCCGGTTCTGTCGCCTGGATCCCAAGGACCCTGGAGAAGGGGACATATCCAGAGGGCGCCCAGAAGGAGAAGTGGGAGTAGTGGCGAAGCCGGTAGTGCTGGATTGAGGAGGAAGACCCATAGGAGTTTTTCCAGGTTCGCCAGGTGCCGCCGGTTCGCTGAGACGACTGGGGTGATGTCGACGCCCAGGATGGTAAGCTCATGGTAGCCATCACCAAATCCACCGCCTCGCCGTTGCTGGGCTCACCCTAGAGATGATTGGGGTGGATTTCATCCACCGCCGCATCGCTCCTCAGCACAACACGGGGAGGCCGACCTGGCTCTTCAGGAATGCGGCTGGCATCATGCAGCTCCGCCCCGACCCGAGCCACAACTTCACGGTGATGGGGCATGCCCACTTCCGCCAGCGGCTCTTCCATCTCGACGTGAACCACGACGGTATGACCGAGAGGACCGGCAAGTTCACGAAGGCCGGCAATGTCGCCAAGGGGCCCCTGTTGGGGTTGCCTGCGAGGGTGGTCCCGCTGACCAACAACTCCCGCCAGACCGACATCATCGCCGTGATGCCGGACTATAATGCGCACGGCCTTGACCTGAATTGGGTCGAGCCGGAGGCGGATCAGGTGCAGGAGTTCTTCGACACCCCGTCGGAGAAGTACGTCTGCGAAGAGCCACTGCTCATCTAGGACACCACCAAAGCGGAGGCGGCGCTCGCCAAGGAGGCCGGCAGCGCTGGCAGCATAGAGGACGAGGCCGCAGCAGCCGCGAAGGAGAAGGAGCTAGCCCAGTGGGCGGAATCCGCTGGGGAGGCCAGCAGTGCCGGCACCGGGGTCCCTCTTATTGAAGATGAGGCTGATGAGTCGTCCGGGGAGGAGGTCGAGGCTGTCGACCCCCCCCCCAACCACGGGGAGAGGGCGTGTCCTGCGACAGGCCATCTTTGATGAGCCGGTCTGGCCTGGCAGGGCCGCACAACCACAACAACCTCATGAGGCGTCCATGCGTCAGACGAGGGCCGCGGTGGCGGGGAAGGCTGTGAAGGCTGCGGTGGCGAAGAAGAAAGCGGCTTCCCCTTCTCCGTCCAAGCGTCCTCAGACTCCACCCGCTTCCCATCCTCCCGTAGATGATGACACAGAGGTCTTCTTCGACCTCGGGTCTCTTAGCCTGAGAAGGAAGAGGAAGGCAGCAGAAGAAGAGGTGGAGGATGAGTAAGTATCTCGTCTTTTGTCATCTCCGTCCCCTCGGACCGTGCCACTTTTCTTGACTTTTCTTCATCTTCGCAGGGATAGGGAGATGCTGGCCCAGAGGGTGGCGAAGAGGTCCAGGGCCTTGATGGGTGGCTAGCCCCCGGCGGGCACCTCGAGTACGCCGCTGGTGGTGGTGGAGAGCAGCCCAGAGAGCAGCCCCTGGCGCAGTCCCCAGCGTGCATTCATCACTCGCTCCCCATCGACGTGTGCTGGGACAGGATTTCGTGGTGCTGACCTTGCCGTGGTTGCAGGAGGAGGACGGCAGCAGGAGGAGCCACTGAGGGCCACCCCAAATATGCCGCCCCCATCAACCACGCCGCCTCGAGGGGTGTCCCCAGCAAGGGCGCCAAGCACCGAGCCCATGCGCACGGAGGAGGAGGAGGCAAACCCGGGCGCTGGCAGCACCGTCCCGGCACCGAATGTTGGTGGGGAGGGGGCCACTTCGTCCCAGCCCGGCACGGGTGAGTTGTTTGCCTCCTGTTCCCGCTCGTTTTTCTTCTTACGAATTTTTGATCTTGACTTCGCCTCATTCCCCTTCTCGGTATCCAGATCCTTCCACGGCAGACCGGGAGGATGTGGACACTGTCATTGAGGAGGTCGCTAGGGAGGCCGCAACCGAGGCCGGCGAGATCGCCGCTGAGGAGGCCACCAAGGATTTTGCTGAGGAGGCCGCCAAGGGGCCTGCTGGGGAGGCCGGCGAGGCCGCTGCCGAGGAGGCCGACAAGGGGCTTGCCGGGGAGGCCAGCAAGGCCGCTGCCGAGGAGGAGGTGGTTGATGACCATCCTTCCTCCTCCACCGCCTCTGGCTCGGGCAAGTATCTAAAGGTGACTGACGACCTATTCGTCCACCTCCCATGGACGGCGAGCACCAGGGCACCCGCCGAGGGGGAGGTGTTTGACGATGAGGTGCTTGCCGCCGCCGGGCTTGAGGTCGTTGATGAACCGAGCATCGGTGGCGGCGGTTCCCAGGAAGAGCGGCTCCTCCAGAGCATGAGCGCCAACTTCCACAAGCTACAGGCGCTCCACCGTGCCCGCCTGGACAAGGCCAAGTCCAGGATGCCGGCGGTGGACAAGGCGAAGGCGGACCTCGCGGGGCACGTCCCCGAGACGCAGGTTTGGTTCCACCAGGCGAAATTATTGGGCTTTACTATTCACTTTTATATTATTTTTGGCACTAACCTATTAACCGTAGGCCCATCCCAGAATTCTATTTTTTTTGTCTATTTTAGGGTTTAGAAGAAAAGGAATATCAAAGGAGTCCAAACGGAATGAAACCTTCGGGAACGTGATTTTTGGAACAAACAAGATCCAGGAGACTTGGACCCTACGTCAAGCAACCAATAGGGAGGCCACAAGGTAGGGGGGCAAGCCTACCCCCCCAGGCGCACCCTCCACCCTCGTGGGCCCCCTGTTGCTCCACCGACGTAATTCTTCCTCCTATATATACCTACGTACCCCCAAACGATCAGATACAGAGCCAAAACCCTAATTCCACCGCCGTAACTTTCTGTATCAACAAGATCCCATCTTGGGGCCTGTTCCGGAGCTCCGCCGGAGGGGGCATCGATCATAGAGGGCTTCTACATCAACACCATAGCCCTTCCGATGAAGTGTGAGTAGTTTACCTCAGACCTACGGGTCCATAGTTATTAGCTAGATGGCTTCTTCTCTCTTTTTGGATCTCAATACAAAGTTCTCCCCCTCTCTTGTGGAGATCTATTCGATGTAATCTTCTTTTGCAGTGTGTTTGTTGAGACCGATGAATTGTGGGTTTATGATCAAGTTTATCTATAACATTATTTGAATCTTCTCTGAATTCTTTTATGTATGATTGGTTATCTTTGCAAGTCTCTTCGAATTATCGGTTTGGTTTTGCCTACTAGATTGATCTTTCTTGCAATGGGAGAAGTGCTTATCTTTGGGTTCAATCTTGCGGTGTCCTTTCCCAGTGACAGTAGGGGCAGCAAGGCACGTATTGCATTGTTGCCATTGAGGATAACAAGATGGGGTTTTCATCATATTGCATGAGTTTATCCCTCTACATCATGTCATCTTGCTTAAGGCATTACTCTGTTCTTATGAACTTAATACTCTAGATGCATGCTGGATAGCGGTCGATGTGTGGAGTAATAGTAGTAGATGCAGGGAGGAGTCGGTCTACTTGTCTCGGACATGATGCCTATATACATGATCATACCTAGATATTCTCATAACTATGCTCAATTATGTCAATTGCTCAACAATAATTTGTTCAACCACCATAAAATACATATGCTCTTGAGAGAAGCCACTAGTGAAACCTATGGCCCCCGGGTCTATCTTCATCATATTAAATCTTCCAATACTTTGTTATTTTCATTGCTTTTATTTTACTTTGCATCTTTATTATAAAAATACCAAAAATATTATCTTATCATATCTATCAGATCTCACTCTTGTAAGTGACCGTGTAGTGATTGACAACCCCTTATCTTGTTGGTTGCGAGGATTTATTTGTTTTGTGTAGGTGCGAGGGACTGGCACGTAGCCTCCTACTGGATTGATACCTTGGTTCTCAAAAACTGAGCGAAATACTTACGCTACTTTGCTGCACCACCATTTCCTCTTCAAGGGAAAACCAACGCTAGTGCTCAAGAGGTAGCAAGAATGATTTCTGGCGCCATTTCCGGGGAGGTCTACGCAAAAGTCGACATACCAAGTACCCATCACACACCCTTATCTCCCGCATTACATTATTTGCCATTTGCCTCTCGTTTTCCTCTCCCCCACTTCACCCTTGCCGTTTTATTTGCCCTCTCTCTCTATCCTCCCTCTCTTTCTCTATTTTCCTCCTTTTACCGTTACCTGCTTGCTTGTCGTTATGGCGAGTCCTCTATCTTCTCCGTTGTCTCCCGAGAATGAAGTTCTAAATTTTAAGGAAAGGGAGGGAGAAAATCTAAAATACGCTTGGTATAGAATTTGCAATGCTCAAAATAGATCTACCAGGAAGCAATCTACTTCCATTCTTCTTCGCAATTTTTATGTAGGCACTACTCCTTGGCACAGATATATCCTTGATACCATTACCAGAGGGAACTTCTTGGGTAGCCATACTTTTGATTCTTATAATGCTATGATAGATTTGTTTGGCTCACCACCTCTTTTGGTTAATGGAACTATGTTAACCTTGGAGCATGTAATGCGAAAACTTGAAATTATCGAAAATAAAGTTGCTACCGTTGAGTTAATTGAAAATTTTGATAAAAAGATCCACAACCAAATTACCCAATATGGATCTAAAGTAGGAGTAACTTTGAAAAATATTTAATATAAGGAACCTATAGTTAATGAAAGAATAAATCATGATTCCACTAGAATCGATAATCTTGAGGGTATCATTACCAACTTGGGAACCGCTTTTTCTTCCGTAAAGAATACTCCAAGTCCTCCAACTAAAATTGCCAAGCTTATGTATGTTCCTAAAAATGAAGGTGAATCCTCTAGCAAAGAAACTGCGGATCTCCAATCTATAAGTGTTCATCCTAATCTTTTTGCTATCATTAAGGAACCATTTGCTGCTAATAATTTTTCGATCTTGTGCCTAAAAGTTTTATAATCAATAAAAAGAAAGAAATTCCTAAGGATGGTAGATGCCTAATTGAAGAATTACCCACCAAAGATGGTAATACCTAAATCTATCCTTGCTTTTTATGCCTAGCTAGGGGCGTTAAACGATAGCGCTTGTTGGGAGGCAACCCAATTTCATTTTTACTCCTTGCTTTTATGCTCCTGCTTAGTAATAAATAATTTATCTAGCCTCTGTTTTTGTTGTGTTTATTGTGTTTAATTAGTGTTTGTGCCAAGTAGAACCGTTGGGAAGACTTGGGAAAAGTCTTGTTAATCTTGCTGTAAAAAACAGAAACTTTAGCGCTCACGAGAACTGCTGCCATTTTTATTTGGCAAGTGACATTTAGTTAATTATTTTTGCAAATGATTAATAGATAAATTCCTCACGTCTAGAAATTTATTTTAGAATTTTTGGGGTTCCAGTTCCTGCGCTAGCTACATATTACTACAGACTGTTCTGTGTTTGTCATATTCTATTTTTTGTGTGTTATTTGCTTATTTTGATGAATCTATGGCTAGTAAATAGTTTATAAACCATAAAGAAGTTGGAATACTGTAGGTTTAACACCAATATAAATAAATAATGAGTTCATTACAGTACCTTGAATTGGTCTTTTGTTTTCCTTAGCTAACGGAGCTCATGAGATTTTCTACTTTAAGTTTTGTGTTGTGAAGTTTTCAAGTTTTGGGTAAAGATTTGATGGATTATGGAACAAGGAGTGGCAAGAGCCTAAGCTTGGGGATGCCCATGGAACCCCCAAGATAATCTAAGGACACCTAAAAGCCAAAGCTTGGGGATGCCCCAGAAGGCATCCCCTCTTTCGTCTACTTCTATCGGTAACTTTACTTGGAGCTATATTTTTATTCACCACATGATATGTGTTTTGCTTGGAGCATCTTGTATGATTTGAGTCTTTGCTTTTTATTTTACCACAATCATCTTTGTTGTACACACCTTTTCAGAGAGACACACATGATTCGGAAATTATTAGAATACTCTATGTGCTTCACTTATATCTTTTGAGTTATATAGTTTTGCTCTAGTGCTTCACTTATATCTTTTAGAGCACGGTGGTGGATTTGTTTTATAGAAACTATTGATCTCTCATGCTTCACTTAGATTATTTTGAGAGTCTTAAATAGCATGGTAAATTGCTTAAATAATCCTAATATGCTAGGTATACAAGATTAATAATAAAATTCTCTTATGAGTGTGTTGAATACTAAGAGAAGTTTGATACTTGATAATTGTTTTGAGATATGGAGATGGTGATATTAAAGTTGTGCTAGTTGAGTAGTTGTGAATTTGAGAAATACTTGTGTTAAAGTTTGTGATTCCCGTAGCATGCACGTATGGTGAACCGTTATGTGATGAAGTCGGAGCATGATTTATTTATTGACTGTCTTCCTTATGAGTGGCGGTCGGGGACGAGGGATGGTCCTTTCCTACAAATCTATCCCCCTAGGAGCATGCATGTAATACTTTGCTTTGATAACTTGTAGATTTTTGCAATAACTATATGAGTTCTTTATGACTAATGTTGAGTCCATGGATTATACGCACTCTCACCCTTCCACCATTGCTAGCCTCTCTAATACCGCGCACCTTTCGCCGGTATCATACACCCACCATATACCTTCCTCAAAACAGCCACCATACCTACCTATCATGGCATTTCTATATCCATTCCGAGATATATTGCCATGCAACTTTCCACCGTTCCATTTACTATGAGACGCTCCATCATTGTCATATTGCTTTGCATGATCATGTAGTTGACATTGTATTTGTGGCAAAGCCACCATTCATAATTCTTTCATACATGTCACTCATGCATCATTGCATATCCAGGTACACCGCCGGAGGCATTCACATAGAGTCATATTTTGTTCTAAGTATTGAGTTGTAATTGTTGAGTAGTAAGTAAATAAAAGTGTGATGATCATCATTATTAGAGCATTGTCCCAAGTGAGGAAAGGATGATGGAGACTATGATTGTCACATCCCTAGCTTATGGTGCTGCCTAGTGTTTGTATCTTGTTTGCATCATGTTTAACTTTCATGGAAATTTGAAATGGGGATGTTCAAACCCTAGCATCAAAAGGAATTCAAATAGGTTCAACCAAAATATTTTTCAACGATTTCAAAATGCCCTTTAAAAATGTTCATCATTTCTGGATCAAGGTGGAAGCATCTACCAAAAATGGTTCACATTTTTGCAGGACATATTTGGACTCTCAATTAATTCAAACATATTTGAATTGGAGCTATTTAAATGCTATATATATTTTAGATGCTCCAAAAATGTTGGAAATTGTTAACGATCACTGGAATAATTCAAAAAGCACCCATAATTGTTTCCAGGATTTTATGAAATGGTTTAGTATTATTACTAAATCAAAACAAATAGCAAAAAAAAATAGAAAACAGAAACTAAATAAAAGAGAGAGAGAGAAGGACTAACCTGGCGCCCACCAACCGGCCCAGCTCCTGTGCTGGTCCAACACTGTGCGGCCCAGCCCACTGGCCTCCCCCCTGTCGTCTTCCTCGCGACAGAAGGACGCCGGGCGTGTGTCCCGTGCATGCGGCCACGCGCCCCGGCCACCTCCTGCTTGCCGCTCCCCCTCGATGCTCTGGACGCCCTGGACGTCGACACGCACCCCCGACCCCTCTCACTCTTCCCCGAGGACCTTCCCCCCCTCCTCTGGCTCTCTCCCTCGCACCACCCGAACGCGCCCGCAGCCGCTGACGTGCACCACTGCTGCCACCGTCTACCCCTCGCTTCCCTGACTGGCTCAAGAGCTCCGCCATCATCCTCCTCATCTTCATGACCGAACCACGCGAGCCCGGACGCCCTGCATCGCCGGCAACATCACCATCTTCCTCCTCCGCCGCCCTGGATCGCCGACGTCAATTAGTCGCCGGCCGGCCTCCCCCGAGCTCGTGGACGTCTCCAAACTACGCGGGGTGAGCCCCTCTTTGTTTCGCCCCTATCCCCGTCGCCCCGCACGTCCTCTAGTGCTAGTGCCGCCGTGCCCGAAGCTCGCCGCTGCCCTGCCATGTCGTTGTCCTGGCCACAGCCGCCTCTGCCCGCTTTTGAGCTTGCAGCCGTGCTAGTTGAGCTCGCAGGAGTCCGTAGCACTGCCCAGTGGTGAAAATGGTGCACCGTAGACTCGTCCCGCACAATGCCGTGGCTCTGTCGCCATTGAACCTCGTCGCCGGCGAGATTCCGGCCGCCCCGTGACCTCCCATCTGGTCCATCAGATGCGCGAGAGCAAGAGCTCACGCCCGGTGCCTCCCGAGCGACAAACCGCAACCCCTAGCATGTTTCCGGCGAGCTTCCGTCGCAGTTGAGGTCGCCGCCGGCCGATCTCTGGCGGGCTGACATGGTCGCTTAGTTAGGCGCTAATCACCACTAATCCCTCCCTAACAGACACTGACAGGCGGGCCCTGCAGCGGGTCAAATCCCAGTCAACACGAGATTAACTCCTAGTAAACAGTGAGCCAATGACATGTGGGACCCGGTCGTCACGTTTGACCTCGTCAGCGTCAGTTGACTCGCTCACGTCATGCTTGCACAACGCTGACGCAGTTAAACATTTTCTGGATTTAAAATAATTCAGAAAATTCCAGAAAATGTTTAAAACTTCAAAAATTCATAGAAAATCAACCGTAGCTCCAAATCAAATAAATTATATATGAAAAATGATCAGAAGAATCCAATCTATCCATATGTACCATTTTCATGCATGCTAGAACAACTTATGGCTGCTGTTTAGGCCAAATCATATAAATGGCATTTAAACCCTCACATATGGAGTTTGAATTTGAACCCAGGGTTCAAACCAACTCCATTTAACATGTTGCTAGTTGCATTAGCTCAAAACACAGCATATTGACATGTCATGATCATGCATCATATTGTGCATTGCATTGATTGTGCTCTCCTTCTTTGTTGCCGGCATTTGTCCCCTCTCGATAGACGTGCTTCTGACGATGAGTTCGATGACACCGATGAAGAGCTATAATATCTTCAGAAGTACCAGGCAAGCAAAACCCCCTTGTTCATTCCGATACAATCCCACTCTCTCGCTCCTGCTCTCTTTTACTGCATTAGGACAACAACGATCCAATTGTTACATGCTGCGGTAGCTGAACCCTTTCCTCTGCATGACCTGTCATTGCCACAGTAAATAGATGAAACCCACTACCATGAGTAGGAGTTGTTTGAGCCCTGATGTGCCTACTCATTCATGCTTGTTTGTCATGCCTGCTACTGCTTAGAGTTGAGCCAGGTATGATTCATCGAGGATGAATTGGAATGTGGTGAACATGTCCTACTGTTGAGAGCTAAGCGTGTGAACACGATTTGGTAAAGGTAGCGGTGAGAGGCCATGTAGGAGTACATGGTGGGTTGTCTCATTGCAGCCGTCTTCAGGAACTGAGTTCTGTGTTTGTGATCCATGAACAGTTACTACCACACGTTGGGCTCCGGGCGCTCCAAGCTCTCTCGACTTATTAATCAACTCGATCTCTGTCCAGGAGTTGCAACTAGTTTCTGGTGTTTGTAGGTAGTGTTAGTAGTCTACCAAGTGGAACCCGGTATAGGTGGGCTTGGGACAGACTAGGCACAGTGGCACGGTGTACCAAGTGGCACCCGGATGGTGGGCTTGGGAACCCTGCACACATCGTTTGGGGCCTTGAGCGACACCACGGCCGGATCTCCTTGCGGATGGAACCCGAATAGGTGATAAACCTGGACTAGAGACTTATCTGGTTAGTCAGGTCGTGGCTGACTCCCTAACCAGGCTACCGCTTGAAGGTTGCCGAGATACACGACGTGTACATGGTGGTAAGTGGCGAGAGCGTGTGTGAAGAAGTCCACCCCTGCAGGGTTATCATTATCTATTCGAATAGCCGGATTCCTCGCATATGGAAACTTGGACCCCTTGCATAGTTCATAGACAAGTGAAAGTGGATACTCTAAAATGCGCAAGATAAGCGTGAGTGCTATGGATGGCGTTCTCGTAGGGAGACGGGAGCAGATCCATAGTGGAGTATTGATATGGTGAATATGTGGACTCGTGTGCGCCACCTCAAAGAGTTACTTGCAGTCGCAGTTCAGGATAGCCACCGAATCAAAGCTGGCTTGCTGCAGTTAAACTCCACCACCCCTTTCTTGATACTGATGCATATGTAGCTAGTTCTGATGTAAGTCTTGCTAGGTACATTTGTACTCACGTTTGCTTAATTTATGTTTTGTAGAGAGACTTCAGTCTCGCTAGTAGTCCCACGTGGGCTTCGACGTTTAGCTTGACACGTCAGCTACGATCTTGTGCCCTCGATAGGATCTGGTAGATAGTCAGGCTTCTCAGCCTTTTTCATTTGTAGTTGTCTGTACTCAGACAAGTTAAGCTTCCGCATGTGCTTGTTGCTTGTATGCTCTGAATGTTGGGTCATAAGACCCATGTTTGTATTATCTGGCTCCTCGGAGCCTAGTGGATATATACTTTGAGTCATAGAGTTTTGTTGTGATGCCATGTTGTATTTACACATATCGAGCATATTGTGTATGATTGAAATGCTTGGTATGTGTGGGATCCGACAACCTAGTTGTTTATCCTTGGTAGCCTCTCTTATGGGGAAATGTAGTCTTGTGCTTCCATGAGCCATAGTAGTCCGCTACAGCCCGGTTCACCGGAGTCCTGCTAGCCCAGCACTACTGCTCTGGAACACTTGACTGGCCGGCACGTGATTCACTTCGTTCCTGTGTCTGTCCCTTCGGGGAAATGTCACGCGGTGAGATCCGGAGTCCTGCTAGCCTGCTACAGCCCGGGTTCCCGGAGTCCTGTTAGCCAGTTGCTACATCCCGGATTCACATGCTGCTGACCGACATGCTCGATGTTGATTCATGTATGCCTGTCCCCGTAAGTTAGTGCCACTTTGGGTTCACGACTAGTCATGTCGGCCCGAGTTCTCTGTCATTTGGATGCTAGCGACACTATCATATACGTGAGCCCAAAGGCGCAAATGGTCCCGGGCCATGGTAAGGTGACACCCGTGGGAATACCGTGCGTGAGCCCGCAAAGTGATATGAGGTGTTACCGGCTAGATCGATGTGACTTGGAATCGGGGTCCTGACAGCTTTTGTATCAGAGCCTGACTGCCTGTAGGATTACCAAGCCAAGCTGGTCGAAGTCGTGTCTAGAAATGCTTTAGTTATATAAGGGAATTGATTGTGGATGGGAACATAAGGCTCTTTTTACTCCTTATCCTCATGACCTTCTGATCTGAGTCATCTTATCTTTTCTACGGGGTTAAGAACTAGGCTTCTATTCTATCTCTCAGGATGACGTGTTACTAAATCGTAGTTGCCTAGGATTGATTGAGTTCAAGCCTTAGTTCAGTTCCTACTGCTTCCATATGTTCATAGCTGGCCTCAGAACCTTGATATTGTGATGTTGAGTGGTTATGCCACCATTTTGCAGGATGTCTCATATCTTTTTGAGCGTTTACAGCCGTTATGCTGTCTGAGTCATCCCAGGTTTCTAAACTATCTGATGCATTTGCAAATTCTTCCTTCCTGTTCCCGATGTCCTTTTGGTCAGTATAAGCACACTAATCGTCTGTTGAGGTACTCCTTGCCTTGACATATATGTTGTAACTAGTATTATGACCCTAGGCATCTTAGAGGATCACCTGGTAATATGGCCATGTTTTGTGTTCCCAGTGTGATGATTCTGGCCACCATTCTCGAAAGCATCCCATGATGCCAATTAGTAGTAGGTATTCTATTTCTGGGTTCTTGAACCTGAGGTTCACCCTACTTACCTCATGTTGATAGTGTTGCTAGTTCCTTTAGGATATTAGTAACCTTTGCATTAGTCCTCGAGGTCCATGGTATTTCCTTCTTCCAAATACTATGAACCACTTATGGTAGAAGTTTGTTGGATCAAAAGATCAAAATAAGAGTGCTCTCGATGAGTTCTCCGTTCTACATTGTGACTCTGCCAGTCCTACCTTTCTGCATGGGTTGTCCAGAAGAAATGTCGAGCTTTGCTCGACATACTAATCTATGCATCCACAACTCAGAAAATTATATGTTCCTTGAGTTGTTCCTCTTCAGTTGTATCCCGACCATTCTCTATCAGTTGATAGCCAAGAGTATGTGTGCATTTGTGTTCATCGATGCCTTTTATTCTTGTGGCCCGTCAAGCCGTTCTAGTTCAGAATGGCTAGGAGAAACAACTCCAGTACCTCATCCATATCTAGGAATGGGTCAAAGCAGTTGTATTCCGCAGATCAAAATGCCAATCCAGCTTTCGATTCTGTTCTACCCTGAAGTATTGCCCTCTTTATGTCAGGTATATCATAGGAATTGCACAACCTCCTATGAACTCTTGATACGGTGATACCTCTCGCCATCATCATTCATTCCTCGGTCCCCGTGTTATTGTAACCGGAATGCCGACAAGTGAACCGTGATGTGTGAAATCGATACTCCTAGCAACATCGTTGCTTGGTAGTTAATGGACAATATTCTCATTCTTAGTGTGTTGATTATTGAATCATCATTCGAAGATAGATTGTGCTACCTAGTCCTTATTTCTTGGTGGACTCTTCGATCAAAGAGTTAGGATTGCGTCAGTCCCTTTCTTATTTGATCATATCGTCTTTCGGTTCGTGATGTTCCGAATATCTTCTCAGAAGTATTACCAGGTTGTCACCTGACCGCTATGTTGAGTTCGTGATCATGTTGGTTTTTCTCCAAACAACCCATTCTCCAAGAATCTGTGTTGGATACCCCTGAGCTAGTTGGTTAAGCTAAACAACAACTTGGAGAGTTGGAAGATGAAAGCTTGTCCGACTTAGTTCATCACTAAGGGATATCCTTGTGTGTGTGTGTGTTGAAGAAAGATGATATCTCCATAGATTGGTCCTCGTGATCAGTTGTAGGATCTATTGCCTTGTCAAAACTTTGACTTGAGTATGGGCTATTGTCAAGTCAAATCAGAACCAACAATGTTCATAATGTTGTCTTACTCGTGGTTGATCCCTGGAGCATACACCATTACATCTTTTGGTCTGACCAATGCTATTACCGTGTTCACATGATGGTGGAAGTCCAGGGATATGGAAATTCCGATGAGTTGCTGTTGAGACCATCAGCAGCATTTTGCCTTCCCCATGATTCATGTTGAACATCAACCTAGTGTTGGAAACGTGTGTAAGAATTTCTTCGTGTTTCGTTCATGAAGCATATGTTTGGATGAAAGTAGTGACTTCCTCTAATTCATGTGCATCTGATGCAAGTTGTCGCCGTGGATTCGAGAAAGCTTGCTTGCTTCCTGTGGAATCATCCCAAGTGAGTCAGGCATGTGCGAAGTATTCTGTGGTTTGATAGACTGATCATCTTCATTCCGTATGTATCCCTAGCACACCAAGCCACTGATTGATTTGTTCAAGGAGAAGGAGTTCCTTCATAAGAGCTAGTCATGACTTATGTTAGGACTTCGTTATCCTCGATGATGGTTCCCAATCTGAACTCGGTAGTGTTTTATTATAAGACTACTATGTGGTCATGCTTGTCTAGGACAACATGTTCACATGTGTTTAGCAGGACCAGCTCATGTTCTAGAGCTTGCTATCGCAGTTCATTTCCCGAGAATCTCACAACGTCATCTCATCGATTTGTGTTGCAAACTTTCACTATTCTTTCTAGATTTGATGAGTCTGGAATATCCTGATACCAACCAGATCTAAATCTCAGGAAGATATGATGGTTGGAACGTTTCCCAAGAATTATAATATTGGTCTCTCGGTAATCTGGTAATGTGGATGTCGTGGCCAACCCACCTAGCCGGAAGGCCTATTATTGTAATATCTTGGTTGAGGAAGTTGGTCACTTCCCCATAAGGATCTCGTAGAGTTTACTCCAATAGTAGTTCCTTATGGATTTTTCTGTTCCCGAAGTCCGACCTTTTACTTGATGTCCTAGATACCAAACCATATCAATAAATGGGTTATGCTAGCACATCAAGGAGAACATTAGAAGCGGAGTGCTAAATGTCTCTCGATCGATTATCCAGATTTTGATCCCTTGGCCTCGCAAAGGTGAAATCTGACAAAGTGTTATCTTTCTTTGCATCTGCATCCTCCACCATTATTCATCATGGTAGTATGTTGTGTTGCCAGGATCCTTGACATGGATATTGGTAAAACTTGTTGAATATGGGAATGCTCAAGTTCTTGAGAGCACGCGCAATCACTAGGATTTATCGTCGGCATTAATTGGGATCTGCTCTCAGTTTCCTCGATTATGCTATAACCTTTCCAATAGTGGAATCTCTCTCTACTGTTGGGTTTCTCCCCAGTTACTAGAATCATTCCCAACATTTGCATTTTGTTCCAGGCTTGCACCTTAGTAGTTTTTGTTCAGGATCATCTTCAAAAGTGGACTTACCATGGGTCCCATCCATCTCCAATGATAAGCAAATCATCCATTACGTTGCCTTCAACAAGGTAGTCCACATCATCCATTCTAGTGTGAGTATGCCATCCTTTTCCGACTCCTTCAAATGATCGATTGTGATTGCCTTAGGCTGGTATAAAGAGTTTCAATGATCTTTGTATCAAAAGTAATTCTTTTTGCCACTTAAGGGAATAATTCTACAAGTCACCTCCTCTAAGATGTCTCGTTATGGTATCATGGGAAACTTAACTCCTCGCTACCTTGAAACCCCCTCACCATCTATTTAAGCGTGGAATTGTTGCCTACCAAATCGAACCTTCGCCATCTGTTTCTTCCATCCCTCTTGATGTATGTTTGTGTCTCAACTCGAGAGAGTTACTGTGTCTCATCCCGTGAGTTGATCGTGAATTGCTCAATCTTCGAGAAGATCGTTTCCTGTAGAATCTCTTTTGTCGTCATCGAGTTGAATGAAGATTTCAAAAGCAAAGACGTCAAGGTCAAATTTGAAGCAATGAATCAACATCCTCGAGAAGAGTAGTTGGATCATGAAGATTGTGATAGTTCAAGTCCCCTCTTCTTTTTACCCACGCTTAAATCTCGGGATGAGATTCTTGTTTAGTTGGGGCGAGTTGTCACATCCCTAGCTTATGGTGCTGCCTAGTGTATGCATCTTGTTTGCATCATGTTTAACTTTCATGGAAATTTGAAATGGGGATGTTCAAACCCTAGCATCAAATGGAATTCAAATAGGTTCAACCAAAATATTTTCAACGATTTCAAAATGCCCTTAAAAATGTTCATCATTTCTGGATCAAGGTGGAAGCATCTACCAAAAATGGTTCACATTTTTGCAGGACATATTTGGACTCTCAATTAATTCAAACATAATTGAATTGGAGCTATTTAAATGCTATATATATTTTAGATGCTCCAAAAATGTTGGAAATTGTTAAGGGTTACTGGAATAATTCAGAAAGCACCCATAATTGTTTCCAGGATTTTATGAAATGGTTTAGTATTATTACTAAATCAAAACAAATAGCAAAAAAATAGAAAACATAAACTAAATAAAAGAGAGAGAGAAGGACTAACCTGGCGCCCACCAACCGGCCCAGCTCCTGTGCTGGTCCAGCACTATGTGGCCCAGCCCACTGGCCTCCCCCCTGTCGTCTTCCTCGCGACAGAAGGACGCCGGGCATGTGTCCCGTGCGCGCGGCCACGTGCCCCGGCCACCTCCTTCTTGCCGCTCCCCCTCGATGCTCTGGACGCCCTGGACGTCGACACGCACCCCCAACCCCTCTCACTCTTCCCCGAGGCCCTTCCCCCCTCCTCTGGCTCTCTCCCTCGCACCACCTGAATGCGCCCGCCGCCGCTGACGTGCACCACCGCGGCCACCGCCTCCCCCTTGCTTCCCTGACTGGCTCAAGAGCGCCGCCATCGCCCCCCTCATCTTCACGACCAAATCACGCGAGCCCGGACGCCCTGCATCGCCGGAAACATCACTGAGGGAGTCCTAGATTAGGGGGTGTCCGGATGGCCAGACTATACCTTCAGCCGGACTACTGGACTATGAAGATACAAGATTGAAGACTTTGTCCCGTGTTCGGAAGGGACTTTCCTTGGCGTGGAAGGCAAGCTTGGCGATACGGATATGTAGATATCCTACCATTGCAACCGACTTTGTGTAACCCTAACCCTCTCCGATGTCTATATAAACCGGAGGGTTTTAGTTCGTAGGCCAACATACAGAACAACAATCATACCATAGGCTAGCTTCTAGGGTTTAGCCTCTCCGATCTCGTGGTAGATCTACTCTTGTACTACCCACATCATCAATATTAATCAAGCAGGACGTAGGGTTTTACCTCCATCAAGAGGGCCCAAACTTGGGTAAAACTTCGTGTCCCTTGCCTCCTGTTACCATCCGGCCTAGACGCACAGTTCGGGACCCCCTACCCAAGATCCGCCGGTTTTGACACCGACAATCACCATCTTCCTCCTCCGCCGCCCTGGAACGCCGACATCAATTAGTCGCCGGCCGGCCTCCCCCGAGCTCGTGGACGTCTCCAAACTACGCGGGGTGAGCCCCTCTTCGTTTCGCCCCTATCCCCATCGCCCCACACGTCCTCTAGCGCTAGCGCCGCCGTGCCCGAAGCTTGCCGCCGCCCTGCCATGTCGTTGTCCTGGCCACAGCCGCCTCCGCCCGCTTTTGAGCTTGCAGCCGTGCTAGTTGAGCTCGCAGGAGTCTGTAGCACTACCCAGTGGTGAAAATGGTGCACCATAGACTCGTCCCGCACAACGCCGTGGCTCTGTCGCAGATGCGCAAGAGCAAGAGCTCATGCCCGGTGCCTCCCGAGCGACAAACCGCATCCCCTAGCATGTTTCCAGCGAGCTTCCGCCGCAGTTGAGGTCACCGCCAGCCGATCTCAGGCGAGCTGACGTGGTCGCTTAGTTAGGCGCTAATCACCACTAATCCCTCCCTAACAGACACTGATCGGTGGGCCCTGCAGCGGGTCAAATTCCAGTCAACACGGGATTAACTCCCAGTAAACAGTGAGCCAATGACATGTGGGACCCGGTCGTCAGGTTTGACCTGGTCAGTGTCAGTTGACTCGCTGACGTCATGCTTGCATAACGCTGACGTAGTTAAACAATTTCTGGATTTAAAATAATTTAGAAAATTCCAAAAAATGTTTAAAACTTTAAAAATTCATAGAAAATCAACCATAGCCCCAAATCAAATTAATTATATATGAAAAATGATCAGAAAAATCCAATCTATCCATCTATACCATTTTCATGCATGCTGGAACAACTTATGGCTGATGTTTAGGCCAAATCATATAAATGGCATTTAAACCCTCACATATGGAGTTTGAATTTGAACCTAGGGTTCAAACCAACTCCATTTAACTTGTTGCTAGTTGCATTAGCTCAAAACACAGCATATTGACATGTCATGCTCATGCATCATATTGTGCATTGCATTGATTGTGCTCTCCTTCTCTGTTGCCGGTATTTGTCCCCTCTCGATAGACGTGCTTCTGACGATGAGTTCGATGGCACTGATGAAGAGCTATAATATCTTCATAAGTGCCAGGCAAGCAAAAGCCCCTTGTTCATTCTGATAAAATCCCACTCTCTCGCTCCTGCTCTCTTTTACTGCATTAGGACAACAACGATTCAACTGTTACATGCTGCGGTAGCTGAACCCCTTTCCTCTGCATGACCTGTCATTGCCACAGTAAATAGATGAAACCCACTAGCATGAGTAGGAGTTGTTTGAGCCCTGATGTGCCTACTCATTCATGATTTTTTTTCATGCCTGCTACTGCTTAGAGTTGAGTCAGGTATGATTCATCGGGATGAATTGGAATGTGGTGAACATGTCCAACTGTTGAGAGCTAAGCGTGTGAACACAATTTGGTAAAGGTAGTGGTGAGAGGCCATGTAGGAGTACATGGTGGGTTGTCTCATTGCAGCCGTCCTCAGGAACTGAGTTCTGTGTTTGTGATCCATGAACAGTTACTAGCACACATTGGGCTCCGGGCGCTCCAAGCTCTCTCGACTTATTAATCAACTCGATCTCTGTCCAGGAGTTGCAACTAGTTTCTGGTGTTTGTAGGTAGTGTTAGTAGTCTACCAAGTGGCACCCGGTATAGGTGGGCTTGGGACAGACTAGGCACAGTGGCATGGTGTACCAAGTGGCACCTGGATGGTGCGCTTGGGAACCCTGCACACATCGTTTGGGGCCGTGAGCGACACCCCGGCCAGATCTCCTTGCGGATGGAACCCGAATAGGTGATAAACCTGGACTAGAGACTTGTGTGGTTAGTCAGGTCGCGGTCGACTCCCTCACCATGCTTCCGCTTGAAGGTTGCCGAGACACACGACGTGTACATGGTGGTAAGTGGCCAAGAGCGTGTGTGAAGAAGTACACGCCTGCAGGGTTATCATTATCTATTTGAATAGCCGGATTCCTCGGAAATGGAAACTTGGACCCCTTGCATAGTTCAGAGACAAGTGAAAGTGGATACTCTAAAATGCGCAAGATAAGCGTGAGTGCTATGGATGGCGTTCTCGTAGGGAGACAGGAGCGGATCCATAGTGGAGTATTGATATGGTGAATATGTGGACTCGTGTGCGCCACCTCAAAGAGTTACTTGCAGTCGTAGTTCAGGATAGCCACCGAGTCAAAGCTGGCTTGCTGCAGTTAAACTCCACCACCCCTTTCTTGATACTGGTGCATATGTAGCTAGTTCTGATGTAAGTCTTGCTGGGTACATTTGTAC
This sequence comes from Triticum urartu, assembly GCF_003073215.2. Lineage (NCBI taxonomy): Eukaryota > Viridiplantae > Streptophyta > Magnoliopsida > Poales > Poaceae > Triticum > Triticum urartu. The sequence continues at coordinate 107,519,468 of NC_053026.1, read as the reverse complement.
TCACATTTTCTTAATTTATGTTTTGCAGAGAGACTTCAGTCTCGCTAGTATTCCCACGTGGGCTTCGACGTTTAGCTTGATACCTCAGCTACGATCTTGTGCCCTCGACAGGATCTGGTAGATAGTCAGGCTTCTCAACCTTTTTCATTTGTAGTTGTCTGTACTCAGACAAGTTAAGCTTCCGCATGTGCTTGTTGCTTGTATGCTCTGAATGTTGGGTCATAAGACCCATGTTTGTATTATCTGGCTCCTCGGAGCCTAGTGGATATATACTTTGAGTCATAGAGTTTTGTTGTGATGCCATGTTGTATTTACACATATCGAGCATATTGTGTATGATTGAAATGCTTGGTATGTGTGGGATCCGACAACCTAGTTGTTTATCCTTGGTAGCCTCTCTTATGGGGAAATGTAGTCTTGTGCTTCCATGAGCCATAGTAGTCTCCGCTATAGCCGGGTTCACCGAAGTCCTTCTAGCCCAACACTACTGCTCCGGAACACTTGACTGGCCGGCATGTGATTCACTTTGTTCCTGTGTCCTGTCCCTTCGGGGAATGTCACACGGTGACATCCGGAGTCCTGCCTAGCCTACTACAGCCCGGGTTTTCCCGGAGTCCTGTTAGCCTAGTTGCTACAGGCCCGGATTCACACGTTGCTGACCGGACAATGCTCGATGTTGATTCATGTATGCCATGTCCCCGGAAGTTAGTGCCACTTGGCACAACTAGTCATGTTCAGCCCGGGTTCTCTGTCATATGGATGCTAGCGACACTATCATAATACGTGAGCCAAAAGGCGGCAAACGTCCCCGGGCCATGGTAAGGTCGACACCCGTGGGAATACCGTGCGTGAAGGCCGCAAAGTGATATGAGGTGTTACCAGCTAGATCGATGTGACTTGGAATTGGGGTCCTGACAATGATTCCCCCACAAGTCGGGATGAGACTCCGGACGAAAAAATATATATGAGAGAAAAAGAGAGAAGGGACAATGCTACTATACTTTTACCACACTTGTGCTTCAATGTAGCACCATGATCTTCATGATAGAGAGTCTCCTATGTTATCACTTTCATATACTAGTGGGAATTCTTCCAATGATGGGCTTCCTCAAAATGCCCCAGGTCTTAGCAAGCGAGTTGGATGCACACCCACTTAGTTGCTTTTGTTGAGCTTTCATATACTTGTAGCTCTAGTGCATCCGTTGCATGGCAATCCTCTACTCACTCACATTGATATCTATTGATGGGCATCTCCATAGCCCGTTGATACGCCTAGTTGATGTGAGACTATCTTCTCCTTTTTGTCTTCTCCACAACCACCATTCTATTCCACCTATAGTGCTATGTCCATGGCTCACGCTCATGTATTGCGTGAAGATTGAAAAAGTTTTGAGAATGTCAAAGTATGAAACAATTGCTTGGCTTGTCATCGGGGTTGTGCATGATTTAAATACTTTTGTGTGCGAAGATAGAGCGTAGCCAGACTATATGATTTTGTAGGGATAACTTTCTTTGGCCATGTTATTTTGAGAAGACATAATTGCTTAGTTAGTATGCTTGAAGTATTATTATTTTTATGTCAATATTAAACTTTTGTCTTGAATCTTATGGATCTGAATATTCATACCACAATTAAGAAGAATTACATTGAAATTATGCCAAGTAGCACTCCGCATCAAAAATTTGTTTTTATCATTTACCTACTCGAGGACGAGCAGGAATTAAGCTTGGGGATGCTTGATACGTCTCCAACGTATCTATAATTTTTGATTGCTCCATGCTATATTATCTCTTTTGGACATTATTGGGCTTTATTATTCACTTTTATATTATTTTTGGGACTAACCTATTAACCGGAGGCCCAGCCCAGAATTGCTGTTTTTTGACCTATTTTAGGGTTTCGAAGAAAAGGAATATCAAATGGAGTCAAAACGGAATGAAACCTTCGGGAACATGATTTTTGGAACGAACAAGATCCAGGAGACTTGGAGCCTATGTCAAGCAATCAATAGGGAGGCCACGAGGTAGGGGGCAAGCCTACCGCCCGAGGCGCACCCTCCACCCTTGTGGGCCCCTGTTGCTCCACCGACGTACTTGTTCCTCCTATATATACCTACGTACCCCCAAACGATCAGATACGGAGCCAAAACCCTAATTCCACCGCCGTAACTTTCTGTATCCACGAGATCCCATCTTGGGGCCTGTTCCGGAGCTCCGCCGGAGGGGGCATCGATCACGGAGGGCTTCTACATCAACACCATAGCCCTTCCGATGAAGTGTGAGTAGTTTACCTCAGACCTACGGGTCCATAGTTATTAGCTAGATGGCTTCTTCTCTCTTTTTGGATCTCAATACAAAGTTCTCCCTCTTGTGGAGATCTATTCGATGTAATCTTCTTTTGCGGTGTGTTTGTTGAGACCGATGAATTGTGGGTTTATGATCAAGTTTATCTATGAACAATATTTGAATCTTCTCTGAATTCTTTTATGTATGATTGGTTATCTTTGCAAGTCTCTTCGAATTATCAGTTTGGTTTGGCCTACTAGATTGATCTTTCTTGCAATGGGAGAAGTGCTTAGCTTTGGGTTCAATCTTGCGGTGTCCTTTCCCAGTGACAGTAGGGGCAGCAAGGCACGTATTGTATTGTTGCCATCGAGGATAACAAGATGGGGTTTTCATCATATTGCATGAGTTTATCTCCTACATCATGTCATCTTGCTTAAGGCGTTACTCTGCTTCTTATGAACTTAATACTCTAGATGCATGCTGGATAGCGGTCGATGTGTGGAGTAATAGTAGTAGATGCAGGCAGGAGTCGGTCTACTTTTCTCGGACATGATGCCTATATACATGATCATACCTAGATATTCTCATAACTATGCTCAATCTATATCAATTGCTCAACAATAATTTGTTCAACCACCATAAAATACATATGCTCTTTAGAGAAGCCACTAGTGAAACCTATGGCCCTCGGGTCTATCTTCATCATATTAAATCTTCCAATACTTAGTTATTTTCCATTGCTTTTATTTTTCTTTGCATCTTTATTATAAAAATACCAAAATATACTATCTTATCATATCTATCAGATCTCACTCTCGTAAGGATAGTGTAGGGATTGACAACCCCTTATCGCGTTGGTTGCGAGGATTTATTTGTTTTGTGCAGGTGCGAGGGACTCGCACGTAGCCTCCTCCTGGATTTATACCTTGGTTCTCAAAAACTGAGGGAAATACTTACGCTACTTTTCTGCACCACCCTTTCCTCTTCAAGGGAAAACCAACGCAAGTGCTCAAGAGGTAGCAAGAAGGATTTCTGGCGCCGTTGCCGGGGAGGTCTATGCAAAAGTAAACATACCAAGTACCCATCACAAACCCTTATCTCCCGCATTACATTATTTGCTATTTGCCTCTCGTTTTCCTCTCCCCCATTTCACCCTTGCCGTTTTATTCGCCCTCTCTCTCTCTATCCTCCCTCTCTTTATCTATTTGCCTCTTTTAGCCCGTTCCCCGGTTGCTTGTCGTTATGGCGAGTCCTCTATCTTCTCCGTTGTCTCCCGAGAATGAAGTTCTAAATTTTAAGGAAAGGGAGGGAGAAAATCTAAAATACGCTTGGTATAGAATTTGCAATGCTCAAAATAGATCTACCAGGAAGCAATCTACTTCCATTCTTCTTCGCAATTTTTATGTAGGCACTACTCCTTGGCACAGATATATCCTTGATACCATTACCGGAGGGAACTTCTTGGGTAGCCATACTTTTGATTCTTATAATGCTATGATAGATTTGTTTGGCTCACCACCTCTTTTGGTTAATGGAACTATGTTAACCTTGGAGCATGTAATGCGAAAACTTGAAATTATCGAAAATAAAGTTGCTACCGTTGAGTTAATTGAAAATTTTGATAAAAAGATCCACAACCAAATTACCCAATATGGATCTAAAGTAGGAGTAACTTTGAAAAATATTAAATATAAGGAACCTATAGTTAATGAAAGAATAAATCATGATTCCACTAGAATCGATGATCTTGAGGGTATCATTACCAACTTGGGAACCGCTTTTTCTTCCGTAAAGAATACTCCAAGTCCTCCAACTAAAATTGCCAAGCTTATGTATGTTCCTAAAAATGAAGGTGAATCCTCTAGCAAAGAAACTCCAAGTCCAGGATGGCGGCGGTGGACAAGGCGAAGGGGGACCTCGCGGGGCGCGTCGCTGAGACACAGGTTTGGTTCCGCCAGGCGAAATTATTGGGCTTTATTATTCACTTTTATATTATTTTTGGGACTAACCTATTAACCACAGGCCCATCCCAGAATTACTGTTTTTTTTGCCTATTTTAGGGTTTAGAAGAAACGGAATATCAAACGGAGTCCAAATTATTGGGCTTTATTATTCACTTTTATATCATTTTTGGGACTAACCTATTAACTGCAGGCCCATCCCAGAATTGCTGTTTTTTTTGCCTATTTTAGGGTTTATGATCAAGTTTATCTATGATCAAGTTTTATGTATGATTGGTTATCTTTGCAAGTCTCTTCGAATTATCAGTTTGGTTTTGCCTACTAGATTGATCTTTCTTGCAATGGGAGAAGTGCTTAGCTTTGGGTTCAATCTTGCGGTGTCCTTTCCCAGTGACAGTAGGGGCAGCAAGGCACGTATTGTATTGTTGCCATTGAGGATAACAAGATGGGGTTTTCATCATATTGCATGAGTTTATCCCTCTACATCATGTCATGTTGCTTAAGAGGTTACTCTGTTCTTATGAACTTAATACTCTAGACGCATGCTGGATAGCGGTCGATGTGTGGAGTAATAGTAGTAGATGCAGGCAGTAGTCGTTCTACTTGTCTCGGACGTGATGCCTATATACATGATCATACCTAGATATTCTCATAACTATGCTCAATTCTGTCAATTGCTCAACAGTAATTTGTTCACCCACCGTAAAATATTTATGCTCTTGAGAGAAGCCACTAGTGAAACCTATGCCCCCCGGGTCTATCTTCATCATATTAAATCTTCCAATACTTAGTTATTTTCATTGCTTTTATTTTACATTGCATCTTTATTATAAAAATACCAAAAATATTATATTATCATATCTATCAGATCTCACTCTCGTAACTGACCGTGTAGGGATTGACAACCCCTTATCACGTTGGTTGCGAGGATTTATTTGTTTTCTATAGGTGCGAGGGACTGGCGCGTAGCCTCCTACTAGATTGATACCTTGGTTCTCAAAAACTGAGGGAACTACTTACGCTACTTTGCTGCACCACCTTTCCTCTTCAAGGGAAAACCAACACAAGTTCTCAAGTGGTAGCAAGATCTCTTGGGTACAGAAGGTTGCTGCGGTGGAATTAAGTTTTCGTGGTTCTCCTCAATGTTTGCGGGGTATATGGATATATATATAGGAGGAAGAAGTAGGTCGGTGGAGCAACAAGGGGCCCACGAGGTTGGAGGGCGCGTCCAGGGGGGTGAGCGCGCCCCCTGCCTCATGGCCTCCTCGATTGTTTCTTAACATCCACTCCAAGTCTCCTAGATCACATTTGTTCCAAAAATAACGCTCCCAAAGGTTTCATTCCGTTTGGACTCCGTTTGATATTCCTTTTTGGCGAAACTCTAAAATAGGAAAAAACAACAATTTGGGTCGGGCCTCCGGTTAATAGGTTAGTCCCAAAAATATAACAAAAGTGTAAAAATAAGCCCATTAACATCCAAAATATATAATATAATAGCATGGAGCAATCAAAAATTATAGATATGTTGGAGACGTATCACTTGCCGCTCGCGAGGAGAAACTCGCTGCGACACTCCGTGGTAAGGACGAGGAGTTCCAGGAGCTTGTCACGTAGCAGATCCAGGAGCTGGAGTAGAGGCACGAGGAGGCCCTCAATGCTCAGGCCCAGGTCCATGTCGACAAGGTGAATGAGCTGGAGGTGGAGCGGGACGAGCTGAAGAAGCAGATCCAGGAGCTGACGGGCGAGAGGGACGTGGCCAAGGGCGCCTTGGCTAACACGCAGGTCGCAGTCCTCGACAAGGCCGAGCTACTCTCCTCGGCCAACGAGTCCATCATGGACCTGAAGCTGAAGCTAGAGGTTCTTGAAGGGACGCTCTCGGAGGTCAGGGCCCGGGAGGAGACCCTGACCAAGAATCTGGAGGAGGAAAGGCATCTACGGGAGAACGACACCGTCAGCCACGCAGATTTAGTGGTGGGCGAGAAGTTCTGGGTCAGCCTCCTTGCCGATGTCGCCGGCAGGATCACCACACAACTGGCTACTATGGGGATGTCCAACGTGAGGTACGTCCCGGAGCCGAACGTGAGTCCTAATGCCAGGCTGAGTCTGTTCTTCGAGGGTGTTCTCAGGGCCCTGGAGCGGATCCACTCCAACAGGGCGGCCTCTCTGGCTGAAGAGGCCCGGAGGCTTTGCCGGGATGCCATGGCCAAGGTCCTCACCAAGATGACGTACTGGAACCCTAACCTGAACTTCGAAGCTTCGCTGGATAGCTTGCCAGACGACGTGGACCCCGCACCGCTCGAGGAGCGCATCAAGCCCGTCATCAGCCGCATCGATGGAGTTCAAAGGATAGAAGGCCACCACCGGGACTAGGCACCCCGTTTCTTATCGCCGCTACAGGTTCACAACCAAGACAATTTTTATCTTTAGTTAGAACCGCAACAACAATTGATGTAATATAACTCTGCAGTGCTTTTGAAACGATGCATGTTATTTTCCCGTTTGATCCCCCTTTGTATGTCCACCCTACGTCAATCGGGTAGGCTTGCCGGCGCGGAAACCCAGGCCGCGGCGCCTTGAGGACGGATCCCCAGTGGCCTGCCGGGTTTGCTTGCTACCAGGGAAACCACCTCACTGCTCTTAACGCGGCCGCTCGAGCTGTCGAGCGGACTCGAGACAGAACGAGAGAGTTGCCAATCGCAGAAGGCCACCCCGCCATTCTTGACGCAACCGCTCAGACTGTTGAGCGGACTCGAAACAGAATGAGGGCGTGCCAATAGTGGCAGGGCCCCATTGCATGCAGGTTTTCCATACACTGGGCAAGATCGCTGAGGACGATAACCTTATATATGAAAAGGAATTACTCAAAGTTTTCCATGACTTAGATTTTCTGCCGCTACATGAGCGTTCACTGCGTCCACCGAGGACGCCACTTGTTTGGTCTTCTTCTTCCTTGAAGTGACGATCATGATGAAGCCGCTATTTCAACCAGACAAGGATTTCCACAACTGCGGACCCCCTACCTGGTGCGCCAGAGATGTCAGTGAGAAAGGACACCTATGGGGTCACTGGTATCCCTTCTACGGTTGGCGGGCACGGGGTTGTGCAAAGAGCGGGTCTGGTGGTCAGCATGCAAATCATTTACCCAGGTCGGGGCCGCGAAGACGCGTAAAACCCTAGTCCTGCTTTGATGTATATTTGAGTGTTCTTGTGTTCTTGAACTAGCTGCGATGTCTCTCTAGTCCAAAAGATCCGAATCCCCCTCAAGTACGCCTCGGGCCTCCTTTTATAGATAAAAGGGGTTGCCACAGTGGCACACAGGAGGTGTAAAGGTTTACAATGGCTGAGTCTATCCTCTGGCATCGTCAGACAAACGCATTCAATGCGCTACCGATGTGCCCCTCTTGGTTTATTGGGGACGGCAACGAAGCTCATCCCAGTTGTCGCCGCCTCGCCTGGCTCCGACGTACGTCCGACATGACGAGGCATTGTTGCACCACGTTGGCTGGCTGCTGGGCTGGCGTGATGGCGGAGCTTTCACGAAGATTTGCATGCCACCACGCAGGTGCTTGCTGAGTCGGTGTGGAGGCCGTACGCTGCCACGCAGACACCTGCTCAACTGGTTGAGCTAGCAGCCGGATGGGAGCGGCGATGGAGTCTTGGCAGACGCGGGCTTGGCTGCGGCCCCGCAGATGTCCTTGGCAAGGGTCTTGCCGTGGGCCCGACAAGGGTCCCGCTGCGGCACCGCGGTCGTCCCCGGCAAGGATCTTGCCAGGGGACTCGTGGATTTCCTTGGCAAGGATATCGCCAAGGATCATCGTCTTCTGGTTCTCATCTGATCTTGTGTATTTATGATCTCTACAAAGATCTGCATGCCACCATGGAGGTGCCTCCCGAGCCTTGGTTTCAATGTAGTTGATGGCATTGGAAACCCTTGGCCTCAAGTGTGGCGGACTCTGCTGGCGTCAGGCAAGTTGCCCCGGCAAGGATCTTGCTGGGGCTGCGGAAGCCACCCCGGCAAGAGTCTTGCCGGGGGAGTCCACCTCGCCCTCTTCATCTCTTTGCGCTCCTAGTCTTGGCGTTGCTTTGATCGTCTTGTGCTCCGGCATCCCTCCTCTACACTGCTTAGTGCGGCCGTGGGCGTGGCTTTGACTGCCCGTGCACAAGTAAAGGGGTGCAAAAGGAGAGCCCCTACTTTTGTACACCGACACTCACTGTCAACACACACAGTTTTAGGGAGGCTATCTTTATCACTATTTTTGTATAATAGATTTTAAAATGTATCTCTTCTCTTCAGTCGTATAATTTTTCCTAATAGTACACCATGTTCTTATATAAAGCCCGTAAGAGTTCTTCACATATATGTTTCATGGGGGTATGATCTTGAATCCTATTTCATAGTATGAGTGTTTCTCTCCCATCTCATCACTCTTTGTCCTTTTTCTATCTCTACAATTCTTTCTGTCTCTCAAGTGACCATCTCCGGCAAGGTTAGTGTAAGAAGTGGAGATGTTCTCTATGGTGCTTTCGATTGACGAGTTGTTTTCTGAGTCGGTTGGGTGCACAGGTTCGGTATGATCTAGATGACCTTGATGACTCACAAGTATATGGAATCAATTGTAGTCCTTTTGATAAGTAAGAGTTTTGAACCCAACGAGGAGCAGAAGGAATTGACAGGAAGTTTTCAGCTAGGCTTCACTGCAAGTGTTGTAGGATAGTTTTGATACATATTTGATAGTAAGATAAATACTTACAAGGTAAAAAGTAAAAATATTAACAAAGTGTAGCAAGTGACCCCATCCCAAATTGTGCTAAGGACAAGCTAGTGGTGTTTCTTATAGTGGATAACCGCTCTTGAGGTCACACGGAAATATTGCCAAGTTACTTTCACCGTGATTCATTGAATTAAAGTTGATTGCCTTGATAACTGTTATGTGGGTGAACTTGAGTTAAGGTGTTGTCCTAACTTTAACAATTACCTACTTATGATTATACTCTCCACACAAGCATCCAAAACTACAATAGAAGTACTCCCTCCTTCCTTTAAATATTGTACTTCCAACTTTGTTGGAAAGTAAAAAAATATGTTTGACCATATTTATACAGTAATACACCAACATTTATGTCATCAAATTATTAGCATTAGATTCATGACAAATTATATTTTCATCATATACCTATTTGGTTTCACAAACATTGATTTATTTTGCACAAACTCGGTCAAACTTTGAGATAGTCTGAACCTCCAAAAAAGTTGGAAATACACTCTTTCAAGGACAGAGGGAGTAATTAAGATAAATCTAACCATAGAATTAAACAACTGGATTCATTATAGCCCCTTATGGAATAATTCACAAACTAGGGTTTGAGTCTCTATCACTCCCACAACCCATATCTACAAATTGATTCATCAATGCCTTCCCATAGGCCCAAAGATGGTGAATGTTCATGTAGTCGATGTTCACATAACACTAGTAGAGGAAGAACAACAAAACATAATATTGAAACATGAACGAGAAATAACTTCACATGATTACTAGTAACAAGACTTCTCGCATGTCCTCAAGAACTAATGGGACTATTCACAACTCATCAAATTGATCATGATCAGCGGGTATAAATATATGATAAAAATATGAACATAACAACTTTCCACCAATAAAACCATAAGAATCAACTACAAGATATAATCAACATCTAGAAGCACTCCTAGGTACCAATCTGAGGTTTTATACAATGATTGAACACAAGAGAAGAAGTAGGGTTTGGAGATGAGATGGTGCTGATGAAGATGATGATCCCCAAGATGAACAGAGTGTTGGTGATGATGAAGGGTTTGATTCCGCCTTCCAGAGGGAAGATTCCACAGCACAGTCTCTCCCCTTTAGAGAAAAAGTGCTCCCCCAAGTATCGCATCACATATTTTTATGATTTTTTCTAGGGAAAATGTGATTTTGTACCCAAAGGATGTCGAGAGAGAAGTCACCCTGGGCTTACACGGCCACACGACATGCCCTAGGGAGGCACGCCACCAGGACGTGTGGAGCCCTGGTGGGTCCCCTCTGGCCCATTTTTGCTCCATAATTCATTATATATTCTGAAAAATTCTCCAAAAATCCACGCTGCATTTTGAGCTCTGGGAATTGATTTCTCTTCTGTTGCATTTTAGGTCATATTTCTAGTATTCTGGCAATCACCCTCTCTTTGTATTCCTTGCATTTTAAGAGAGATAAGGCATTAGAATTGCATCATATTTTGAAATATATCATTTAAATAGGACAAATTATACTAGGAAATAGTGATGCAAAATGGATGTATCAACTCTCCCGAGCTTAGACTCCGCTTGTCCCCAAGAGAATAACGAGCTCAGTAAACATGACCACAAGTTTATGAGAGAGGTGTCGATAATAACAAATACAGACATCACAACATCATATTTAGTAACACCATTATATATCATAAAAAAACTCTCCCCTCATAAAACTTCTCATGATTAAGTAATCCATTCACATGTTAATGTCTAGACAATAAATTCTCTTGAAATCCAACAAACTATGTTCTCAGTCATGAAACAATTACACTTCATCTTATTTCTTCAGGAGAGTCTATTTAAGAGCTTTTGTTTAGCAAACTTCAGATGCTAAACTATCATATAGTCTTCTAATGATTACTGACACTCAGGAGCATATTTTTAGAATAAGCTGTTTCAATCAAACACAAAGGAAGATAGGGGTTTAACGATGCACAACCTAACTTACTTATCACAGAGATAATTGTCAATAGTAATAACTCATGATCACATATATTCAACTAGATATATGTGCCTAGATCTTTCCCTAACATAGTACAATGTTTTTCAATGGAAAATATTTGAGTTTGGAATAAGAGAAGTTGAGTCAAACATAAAAATAAAGTTGATAGAAAAGGTAAAAGCAATGGCCCTTAATAGAGGGAAGCAGAGGTTTTCATGCACTTTTGAGTTGGATGTGTGAGTTTTTAATGAAAATGAACCTCAATTTAACATTGCCCCTTGTGATAGTAAGCAATATTTAGCATTATGTTGCTTTTATTACTTTACCATCACAAGTTCTTACAAAGCTTATTTCCCTTCCAATAAAAGATCAGACATACTTAAAGGCAACTTTTGTTGCTTGGACCGATGACAACTTACTTGAAGGATATTACTCAATCCGTAGGTAGTTATACTGGACTATTAGGGAAAAACTGGGTTTAAGGTTTTTGGATGCACATGTGGTATTCCCACTGAGAGCGGAAGTATTTGGCTAGCAAAGATTATAAAAAAAAATCATATGTTGGAGGACCATGATAATATAACTTCTATGCAAATATACATAAATATAACTCATTATGTTGTCTTTCTTGTCCAATGGTACGTCTCCTACGTATCTATAATTTTTGATTGTTTCATACTATTATATTACCAATCTTAGATACTTTAATGCAATTATATATATATATATATATATCTTTTTTTCGACCAACCTATTAACTCAGTGCCTAGTGCCAGTTGCTATTTTTTTCTTGTTTTTGGCTTGTTAGCAAATCAGTAGGAAACGAAGTCCAAACACGATGAAACATTACGGTGATTTGTTATGGACCAGAAGGGACCCGAGAACATTCGGGAGGAGGCCAGAAGATCTACGGGAGAGTGACGAGCTCACCCGGTGCGCCCCCCCCGGGGGGGGGGGTGATACGTCTCCATCGTATCTACTTCTCCAAACACTTTTGCCCTTGTTTTGGACTCTAACTTGCATGATTTGAATCGAACTAACCCGGACTGACGTTGTTTTCAGCAGAATTGCCATGGTGTTATTTTTGTGCAGAAATAAAATTTCTCGGAATGACTTGAAAATCAACGGAGATTATTTTTGGAATATATAAAAAATATTGGCGAAAGAATCAAGGCCAGGGGCCCACACCTTGTCGATGAGAGTGGGGGCGCGCCTACCCCCTAGGCGCGCTCCTACCTCATGGGCCCCCTGGTGCTCCTCCGACCTCAACTCCAACTCTATATATTCGTGTTCGGGGAGAAAAAAATTAGGATTCATCGCGTTTTACGATACGGAGCCGCCGCCAAGACCTAATCTCTCTCGGGAGGGCTGATCTGGAGTACGTTCTGGGCTCCGGAGAGGGGAATCCGTCGCCATCGTCATCAGCAACCTTCGTCCATCACCAATTTCATGATGCTCACCGTCGTGCGTGAGTAATTCCATCGTAGGCTTGCTGGACGGTGATGGGTTGGATGTGATTTATCATGTAATCGAGTTAGTTTTGTTAGGGTTTGATCCCTAGTATCCATTATGTTCTGAGATTGATGTTGCTATGACTTTTCTATGCTTAATTCTTGTCACTAGGGCCGAGTGCCATGATTTCAGATCTGAACCTATTATGTTTTCATGAATATATGTGAGTTCTTGATCCTATCTTGCAAGTCTATAGTCACCTATTATGTGTTATGATCCGTTAACCCCGAAGTGACAATAACTGGGATACTTACCGGTGATGACCGTAGTTTGAGGAGTTCATGTATTCATTAAGTGTTACTGCTTTGGTCCAGTACTCTATTGAAAGGGGGCCTTAATATCCCTTAGTTTCCAATCGGACCCCGCTGCCATGGGAAGGTAGGACAAAAGATGTCATGCAAGTTCTTTTCCATAAGCACGTATGACTATATTCAGAATACGTGCCTACATTACATTGATGAACTGGAGCTAGTTCTGTGTCAACCTATGTTATAACTATTGCACGAGGAATCGCATCTAACATAATTATCCATCACTGATCCATTACCTACGAGCTTTTCACATACTGTTCCTCACTTATTTACTTTTCCGTTGCTATTGTTACAATCACTATAAAACCAAAACTATTACTTTTGGTAACATTACCGCTACTATCATATTACTTTGGTACTAAATACCTTACTGCAGATATTAAGTTTCCAGGTGTGGTTGAATTGACAACTCAGCTGCTAATAGTTGAGAATATTCTTTGGCTCCCCTTGTGCCGAATCAATAAATTTGGGTTGAATACTCTACCCTCGAAAACTGTTGCGATCCCCTATACTTGTGGGTTATCAAGACTATTTTCTGGCACCGTTGCTGGGGAGCATAGCTATGTTCTTTGAGTCACTTGGGATTTATATCTGCTGATCACTATGAAGAACTTGAAAGCTAAAAGAACCAAGATTTTTCCCTCAACTACGAGGGGAGGTAAGGAACTGTCATCTAACTCTACACTTGATTCACCGTCTGTTTTGAGTAAACATGCGACACCTACACCTGCTATTCATTCTGATATGTCTCATGTTATTGATGATGCCACTTCTGCTTTGCATGATACTTCTGATGAAACTACTTCTATGCTTGATAATACTGTGCCACTAGGTGAATTTCTTGATGAACAACTTGCTAGGCCCAAAGAGAATGGAATTATTGAAACTGATAATATTGTTGAAAGTGATGATGAAGATTCTCCACCTAGATATGAATTGCCTGTTGTGCCTGAGGGTTATGTTATGGATGAAGAAACTGCTAGAGACTTCTTAACTTGCAATGATAGATCTGATCTTAAGAAATTATTAGCTAAGCTTAAAGAAAACTCCTTGAATGCTAGAATGAAATATGACCCTTCTTTTGCTACTTCACCTATCTTTATTACTGATAAGGATTATGATTTCTCTGTCGATCCTGAGTTAATTACTTTGGTTGAATCTGATCCCTTTTATCGCTATGAATCTGAAACTGTTGTGGCACATATTACTAAATTAAATGATATAGCCAACCTATTTACTCATGATGAGAAAACTCGCTATTACTTTATCCTTAAGTTGTTTCCGTTCTCATTAAAGGGTGATGCTAAAACATGGTTTAATTCTCTTGATCCCGGTGTGCGTAGTCCCCAGGATATGATTTATCACTTCTCTGCTAAATATTTCCCTGCTCATAAGAAACAAGCTGCCTTAAGGGAAATATATAATTTTGTACAAATTGAAGAAGAGAGACTCCCACAAGCTTGGGGGAGGCTTCTCCAATTACTTAATGCTTTGCCTGATCATCCTCTCAAGAAAAAAAATACTTGATATCATTTATAATGGACTAACCGATGCTTCCAGAGACCACCTGGATAGTTGTGCTGGTTGTGTTTTTAGGGAAAGAACTGTTGATCAAGCTGAATTGCTATTAAATAATATGTTGAGTAATGAAAATAATTTGACACTTCCTAAACCAACTCCTAAGCCAACTCTGAAGAAAAGGGGTATTCTATTTCTCAGTCCTGAAGATATGCAAGAGGCAAAGAAATCTATGAAAGAAAAAGGTATTAAAGCTGAAGATGTTAAGAATTTACCACCTATTGAAGAAATACATGGTCTTGATAACCCAACATAGGTATTAAAGGTAAATTCTCTCTATAGATTTGATAAATGTGAAATCCCATCTACTAAGTTTGCTAGCCAATGCTTGGATGAGTTTGATGACTTTACGGTTAAGCCAGAAGACTTCAATTCTTATGTTGGTAGACAATTGAAACATAATGCTTATATGATTGAACACTTGAGTGATTATATGTCTAGAGTTAAAGGTGAACTTAAACTTATTAGTAAACATGCTTCTATGGTTACCACTCAAGTAGATCAAGTACTTAAAGCTCAGAATGATTTTCTCAATGAATTAAGTAATAAGAAAAATGATAATGCTGTTAGAGTCATGACTAGAGGGGGTAAAATGACTCAGGAACCTTTGTATCCTGAGGGCGACCCCAAGAGAATTGAGCAAGATTCTCAGAGAACTAATGTTGATGCACCTAGTTCTTCTAAGAAGAAGAAAAAGAAAAATGATAGAACTTTGCATGCTTCTAGTGAACCTGTTATTGACACACCTGAGAACCCCAATGATATTTCTATTTCTGATGCTGAAACACAATCTGGAAATGAACATGAACCTAGTGATAATGTTAATGATGATGTTCATGTTGATGCTCAACCTAGCAATGACAATGATGTAGAGATTGAACCTGCTATTGATCTTGATAACCCACAATCAAAGAATCAACATTATGATAAGAGAGACTTTGTTGCTAGGAAGCACGGTAAAGAAAGAGAACCATGGGTTCAGAAACCCATGCCTTTTCCTCCTAAACCATCCAAGAAAAAGGATGATGAGGATTTTGAGCGCTTTGCTGAAATGATTAGACCTATCTTTTTGCGTATGGGTTTGACTGATATTCTTAAAATGAACCCTTATGCTAAGTACATGAAGGATATTCTTACTAATAAAAGAAAGATACCATGCTTTCTAATTACACTTTTAAAGGTGGAATACCAAAGAAACTAGGAGATCCAAGAGTACCAACTATACCATGCTCCATTAAGAGAAACTATGTTAAAACTTCTTTATGTGATCTTGGAGTCGGTGTTAGTGTTATGCCCCTCTCTTTATATCGTAGACTTGATTTGAATAAGTTGACACCTACTGAAATATCTTTGCAAATGGCTGATAAATCAACTTCTATACCTGTCGGTATTTATGAGGATGTGCCAGTTGTGGTTGCAAACATCACTATTTTAACGGACTTTGTTATTCTTGATATTCCTGAGGACGATAGTATATCCTTGGTAGACCCTTTTTGAATACCACAGGGGCTGTTATTGATTGCAAAAAAGGCAATGTCACTTTTCATGTTAATGGTAATGAGCATACGGTACACTTTCTGAGGAAAAAACCTGAAGTCCACAATATCAATTCTATTGGAAAAATTTCAACAATTCCTATTGGAGGTTTTGAATTTCCTCTTCCTACTATGAAGAAGAAATATGATATTCTTATTGTTGGGGGCACGCATATCCCCGTTAAGGTAACCTAGTGTTATTCGAAATTTCTCCGGTTTCATGCAATTCGGAATGAGTTTGTTAACAAGACTTGATCAACCTTGTTAGGGGATTCCTTTTGATGAGCATGAGATGGATGAAGTTAGAAAGCACAACCTTCTGTACCCTCTTTTTTTACTTTCTTTTATTTACATTAAATAAAGCAAAAATAGTATTTTCTGTATGTTTTCTGAATTATCCTTGCAATTAAAAATACCCCGAAAATAAAAGTTCTCCAAATGCCCTGAAAATGAAATATGTTTTTTCTAGAATATTTAAGAATTATTGGCACTTAGAACACACCAGGGGGACCCACCATGTGCCCACGAGGGAGGAGGGCACGCCCCCTGCCTCGTGGACCCCACGTGGGTCCCCTCCACTTATTCTTGCACCCACACACTTCGTCTTCCTCCATAAAAAATCACCCACCAGCCCAAACACGAGTTCTAGCTCTCCTTGCTGCCATTTTCGATCTCCTTTCTCAAAGCTCCATTCGCAAAACTGCTTTGGGGGATTGTTCTTCGGTATGTGACTCCTCCAATGGTCCAATTAGTTTTGTTCTAGTGCTTTATTTATTAAATTTTTTTGCTACTTAGGTGACCCTGTTCTTGAGCTTGCATGTCAATTTATGTGGTCAAAAGTAATTTTAATGCATGATATAGCCTCTAGGCACTTGTAGGAGTAGTTGCTATCAATCTTGTTGAGTTTGGTTCACTTTTATTTTGAGTTACTAAAAATTTCAGAAATTTTCAGAAAAATATGAAGAGATTTTTAAGGGGCTCATTGAGCCGAAGCTTGAAGGATAAGCAAAGTGAAGAAAATAAGAAGCCCAAGTATAATCTCCCTCGTACTGCGGAGGTTTGTCCGTGTGAATGGCCTTGTGATGAGTTCTTGAGAGAAGCCGAGATTTATGAAGATTTTTATTATTTGGCTGAGAATGCAGGCCTTACCGACTTCCTCCACGACCAGCGTGAATAGTATCTCCTACTCAGCAATATTTTTGTGCAAAATTTTCATTTCCATGCTAGGAGATCGCCACCTTAGGTGGAATTTTATTTATATGTTGAGCATAAGGAGATGTCACTTTATGATTTTTGCCGGGTCTGTAGGATACCACTTGAGGGCAGCATAGAGGAACCACATCGTAATGATGTGGAGGGATTTATTGATATGATTGCTGTAGGGGAAACGAGGAAAGTTTCTATTGCAAGAATCACTAGCATACATTTTCCTATTCTACGTTACTTTGCAATATTTTCTAGTAGATGCTTAATTGGTCGCGGGAACTGTGGAAATCTTAGTGCCCTTGATATTCTTATTTTGTGCCATGCTTTGTTTCGTGATACCACTTTCAGTTTAGGTGCTATTGTGGCTAAACGGTTAAATTTGAACCGTACAAAGTGTCCTGTCTTGGGAGGAATCTTCGCCTCACGCCTTGCTGCACACTTTAACATACCTCTTAGGCGTTATGAGAAAGAGGAAAAGTTGCTGCCTCATATTTTTGTAGATTACAAGAGCATGGTAGCACATGATCTTATTGTTAAGAATAAGAAGAAGATGCTTAACTATAGATTGATATTTAATAAGAATCACTTTGACACTATTACCTTGCCTGCTCCCTCTTTGTTCAACATATTTTCAGGCACGTACCTTGTTTTGCTGGAGGCCATTCAGGCATACCAGAGCCTGACATCAACTCCAGAGCCGGAGCCACTATCTGATCCTCACCGCCAGTTTGTTTATCAGTGGGATCCAGAGGAGATTGCCAACCAGTGGCAACACGAGGACCCTCCTCAGTACACCGGAGAGGGCAGCTTCGATCCATGGGCATAGACCAACTTAGGCCAAAAGCCTAAGCTTGGGGGACTACGTATCTCTCACCGACATTACATTCATGTTCACACACTCATGCCAGTTTTCGGTGCTCATACCTTTCATTGTATCATCCATGTTAGTTTATTTTCTTTTCAAGCTTTCTTGTTTTGTGTTTGAAAAACCTTAATAAAAACCCAAAAAATTACTTGTAGTTTTTAGGTAGTTTACTTTCCATGCTTGTAGTGATAGTAATTAAAAAGAAAACCCAAAAAGATTTCTCATTCTTCTTTTGCTCGTTGGGAGCTTTCCCGTGTAAATAGTTTTATTTCTTTCTTGTTCTTTGGGGATTGAGAGGACAAGACCACGATGAAAATGTTGAGTGTCTCTCTTATGCATTATTGTTGATCTAACAAAGAGCCCATATTACCTTGTTTTCTCCCTTGAATTGCATGCTTGCAGATTCCAGTTTAGTCCAATGCACGTGCACTATTATTATTATCCACATAGTTCGGTTGTGCAATTGAAAGGCAATAATGACGATATATGATGAACTGATTGAGATGAGAGAAGCTGGTATGAACTTGAAATATCTAGTTTTGTAAATATGATTAGTTCATCGTTCCTGATTCATCCTATTACGAATGAAACATGTTTGCAATGACAATTAGAGATTATAGTTGCTCATGCCATGCTTAAGTAGCTAGGAGTTTATAATGGTTTACCATGCGCGTCAACATGCTATTAAAATGGTTGTGATGTGGTATGATAGGGTGGTATCCTCCTTTGAACGATTCGAGTGGCTTGACTTGTCACATGTTCACGCATGTAGTTGAAACAAAATCAACATAGCCTCTATGATATTTATGTTCATGGTGAATTATATCCTACCCATGCTTGCATTCAGTGTTGATTAATTTTAATGCATGTTCATGACTGTTGTCGCTCTCTAGCTGGTCGCTTCCCAGTCTCTTTCTAACCTTCACTTGTACTAAGCGGGAATACTGCTTGTGCATCAACTTCCATAAACCCCAAAAGTTATTCCATATGAGTCCACCATACCTTCCTATATACGGTATCTACCCGCCGTTCCAAGTAAATTTGTATGTGCCAAACTCTAAACTTTCAAATAAAAATTCTGTTTTGTATGCTCGAATAGCTCATGTATCGACTAGGGTTGTCTGTATCTTCCATGCTAGGCGGGTTATTCTCAAGAGGAGTGGACTCCGCTCCTCACTCACGATAAAATGGCTGGTCACCGGGATGCCCAGTCCCATGCTCAAATCAAATGAAAATAATTGCAAACAAAACTCCCCCAGGATTGTTGTTAGTTGGAGGCACCCATTGTTTTGAGCAAGCCATGTATTGATGCTTGTTGTTGGTGGGGGAGTATAAACTTTACCATTCTTCTTGGGAACCGCCTATAATGTGATTAGCATGGAAGATATTGAGATCTCTCGGTTGTTATGTTGACAATGAAAGTATATCGCTCAAAATATTATTCATCTCTATTTCAAAATCGAGCTCTGGCACCTCTACAAATCCCTGTTTCCCTCTGCGAAGGGCTTATCCATTTACTTTTATGTTGAGTCATCATCCTCTTATTAAAAAGCACCAGTTGGAGAGCATCGCTATCATTTGCATGTATTATTATTAGTTTACAGTGAGTATGACTTGACTAGATCTCTTTTACCATGAATTACAATTTCCAGTCAGCCCTTGATCTTCAGGGGTGCTCTGCATTTATGTTTTGCGGTCTTAGAAAGGGTTGGCGAGATACCATCTTGTTATATCATATTATGATTGTTTTGAGAAAGTGTTGTCATCTAAGATTTATTATTATTGATCGCTAGTTGATTATGCCATTGATATGAGTAAACATGAGACCTGAATGTTATTGTGAATATGGTTAGTTCCTAATCTTTGCTGAAAACTTGAATGCTGGCTTTACATATTTACAACAACAAGAGCAAACAGAGTTTGTAAGAGTTTTTCTTTATCACTTTCAGTTTGTCAATTGAATTGATTGAGGACAAGCAATGGTTTAAGCTTGGGGTGTTGATACGTCTCCATTGTATGTACTTTTCCAAACACTTTTGCCCTTGTTTTGGACTCTAACTTGCATGATTTGAATGGAACTAACCCGGACTGACGCTGTTTTCGGCAGAATTGCCATGGTGTTATTTTTGTGCAGAAATAAAAGTTCTCAGAATGACCTGAAAATCAACGGAGATTATTTTTGTAATATATAAAAAATACTGGCGAAAGAATCAAGGCCAGGGGGCCCACATCCTGTCCACGAGGGAAGGGGGGCGTGCCTACCCCCGTGGGCGCGCCCCTGCCTCGTGGGCCCCCTGGTGCTCCTCCGACCTCAACTCCAACTCTATATATTCGTGTTCGGGGAGAAAAAAATAGAAGAGAAGGATTCATCATGTTTTACAATATGGAGCTGCCGCCAAGCCGTAATCTCTCTCGGGAGGGCTGATATGGAGTCCGTTCGAGGCTCGAGAGAGGGGAATCCGTCGCCATCGTCATCATCAACCTTTCTCCATCACCAATTTCATGATGCTCACCGCCGTGTGTGAGTAATTCCATCGTAGGCTTGCTGGACGGTGATGGGTTGGATGAGATTTATCATGTAATCGAGTTAGTTTTGTTAGGGTTTGATCCCTAGTATCCATTATGTTCTGAGATTGATGTTGCTTGTACTTTGCTGTGCTTAATGCTTGTCACTAGGGCCCGAGTGCCATGATTTCAGATATGAAGTTATTATGTTTTCATGAATATATGTGAGTTCTTGATCCTATCTTGCAAGTCTATAGTCAGCTATTATGTGTTATGATCCGTTAACCCCGAAGTGACAATAATCGGGATACTTACCGGTGATGACCATAGTTTGAGGAGTTCATGTATTCATTAAGTGTTAATGCTTTGGTCCGGTACTCTACTAAAATAAAGCCTTAATATCCCTTAGTTTCCAATAGGACCCTGCTACCACGGGAGGGTAGGACAAAAGATGTCATACAAGTTCTTTTCCATAAGCACGTATGACTGTATTCAGAATACATGCCTACATTACATTGATGAACTGGAGCTAGTTCTGTGTCACCCTATGTTATAACTATTGCATGAGGAATCGCATCCGACATAATTATCCATCACTGATCCATTGCCTATGAGATTTTTACATATTGTTCTTCGCTTATTTACTTTTCCGTTGCTATTGTTATAATCACTATAAAACCAAAACTATTACTTTTGCAACCATTACCGCTACTATCATATTACTTTGCTACTAAATACCTTGCTGCAGATATTAAGTTTCCAGGTGTGTGATAATCCCCAAGTGCAGGGAATCATCGTAGCAATTCCCAATGGTGGAAGTGATAAGTGTGGAGAGTCGAGCCCACAAGGAGCTAAAGGTAAGATCAATATTCTCTCAACCCCTATCTCCCACTGAGACGACTCTACGTACACCGAACATTTGCTTCCAACTAGAAACGAGAAATAAAACAATGTTGTGGGTATGAAGAGGATAACTTTGCATGATATCGGAGAGATCAAATATAAAAGTAGGTGCTGTTATCATAAAGTTAGAATATATTACTAAATATTATGAATAGCGAGTGTGGAATAATGATGGCTCGGTATGCGGAATTGTCCTAGGAAATTGTTAACAAGAACGATAGTCATCATTGAAATTTCATATGAGGGAGAGACATAAGCTAACATACTTTCTCTTCTTGGGTCATATGCACTTATTATTGGAACTCTAGCAAGCATCCTTAACTACTAAAGATCATTAAGGTAAAACCCAACCATAGCATTAAAGCATCAAGTCCCCTTTATCCCACACGCAACAACCCCCTTACTCGGGTTTATGATTCTGTCACTCAAGCAACCCACTATAAGCGAATCATGAACGTATTGCAACACCCTACAGCGAGAATCCCTCACGCTTGCGCGACATGGAGGGCACAATAGGACAACACCAAAATAAAACATACAACTCATACCAATCTAGATCATCAATCAACCCAAAGACAAAGGATATCTACTCAAAACATCATAGGATGGCCACACATCATTGGATCATAATATGTGGCATAAAGCACCATGTTCAAGTAGGGATTACAGCGGGGTGCGGGAGAGTGGACCGCGTAAAAGAGATGAGGATGGTGATGATGATGGTGATGTTGATGAAGACGATCACCGCGGCGATGATTCTCCTCTTGATGGCACTCCGGTGCCACCGAGAGTGAGGAGGAGAGGTTCTCCCCCTTGTGCTTCCTCCTCCATGGCCTCCCCCTGGATGGGGAGAGGTTCCCCCTCTGGTCCCCTGCCTTCATGGTGATGATGGCCCCTCCGGGATCCTCCTCCATGCCCTCCGATGATGATGGCCCCCTCTGGCAGGGTGCAAGAGAGGGCCTAGATTGATTTCTCGTGGCTACAAAGGCTTGCGGCGGTGGAACTTCCGATCTAGGTTATTTTCTCGGGGTTTCTGCATTTATAGGAATTTTTAGCATCGGTTTCACGTCAGGGGGGTCTCCGAATTGTCCACGAGATAGGGGCCCACGCCCAAGGGGGTAGGGCGCGCCCCCCGCCCTCGTGGATAGCCCGGGACTCTTCTGGCCCAACTCTTTTACTCCGGGGGCTTCTTTTGGTCCATAAAAATCGTCAAAATGGGCACGTCAATTGGACTTTGTTTGGTATTACTTTTCTGTAAAACTCAAAAACAAGGAAAAAACAGAAACTGGCACTGAGCTCTAGGTTAATAGGTTAGTCCCAAAAATCATATAAAATAGCATATAAATGCATATAAAACATCTAAGATGGATAATATAATAGCATGAATACTTCATAAATTATAGATACGTTGGAGATGTATCAGCATCCCCAAGCTTAACTCCTGCTCGTCCTCGAGTAGGTAAATGATAAAAGAAATAATTTATGAAGTGTGAATGCTAGCACGTGCACAAGTTTTATCAATGATAATTTCAATCACCTTTTCTAGCATCATTATATGTCATAACACTAGCTCATCTCATAAAACTTTTCATGATCAAGTAACAAGCTATTCACACATTAAAGTATATATCATAAACTTTCTTGAAAAATAACAAACCGTGCTCTTAGTCATCAAACAATTGCAATTCATCTTATTTTTGGGAAGGGTCTATGTAAGAGATTTGATTCAGCAAACTCCACATACTCAACTATCATTTAATCTTTCACAATCGCTAACACTCACGTGATATGTCGTGGAATTGTCACGGTAGATGTCCTAGTGTGAGGACTTAGTCGTGAGGCCGACACATCTATGTGGTAGCTTGAGAGGGGTTGAGCGGAATCGAGAGACGCAACACAGGACAATGATTTAGACAGCTTCAGGCCCCGGGAAACATCATCCGGAATAGCTCTACATGCTGTTTGTGGCTAGGTCTCATTACGCTCATGAGGGAGTCGCCGCATAAACCGGCTCTCCTATTAGTTGTGTTTAGCCCTAGAGATTATTTTCTTTCCCTGTCCCTCTTTGGGGAGCCCTGCCCCTCCTTATATATGTTGAAGGGGTGGGTTACATGTGGAGTCCTATTAGGATTAGGACTAGTCTATCTTCTAATACAAATCGGATACAAGTCCGGGTCTTGACTCCTTGTAAGCGAAATATTCCTCACACCTTTTCTCTTAAACCGGCCCACCATTAACATAAGCTGGCCTTCTGGGCCTTGGGCCTTGTCATCCATCAGTCCCGCCCGCCATGTTACTAGTGAGTCATAATGTTCAGTTAGGTTGCTTCTAAACCGTCTGGTCAGTGCGGGTCGCCGGTGAATCGCCAAGTCCGGCCGGGTTATACTTCCGGCCGGGTTACGCCGCGGGGTATATCCCCGACATTATCCCCCAAGTTTAGCTTGGATTTAACCATGGTAAACTTATGCTACAAAATAAACACAAGAACAAATTTGACAGGTTGTGCTCCGGGTTAAGAATTCTTGTAAACCGGCACCTGATCATCTTTAAGTCCTTGTCATTTCCTTCTTGATACATGCCCATGAACTCATAGAAAATCTTTTTTAGTAGATATGTTCAAACTTTGTGAATGCAAAAAATCCAGATACTTTTCTTGCGAAATCTGGGTCAATAAGCCAGCTTCAGAGTCAATTTGCTGACATTGGTCTCTTGTAGAGAAATATTGTAAGAAATAATCCACTTGAACCGGCTTCCAAAGCGCCAGATTAAAAAATATTGGTCTAGAAATACTCATCTGACTTTCAGCCGGCTTGAAGATGTAAAACTTTCCGGTTTATTATTATCAAAATTGCCGGGTTATAGAACAGACGATGTCGGGTCATAATTGTTGTTGACACCAGGTCATGTAATTGATCTTATATCCATATTACCTGTAGCCCCCAAGTCTTGAGCAGAACAAAGTGATAACTTAAGACTTGCTTCAATATAAATACTTCCACTTTGAAGAAATCCATGTTGTTCATCTCAATCACTAATAAAAATTGAATACTCCATATTATGTAGCCCCCAAGTGCCAGGTTGTCATGCTTGCAGCAACCTGGGACTTGTAATGGCCTGATGCTCAAAAAACTTCAACCAGTGTAGCCCCCAAGGGCCGGGTTATTATGAAATAATGAGCAGGGACTTTATAAATATAATCACGCTTCATTGAAAATAACATCATATGATGTAACTCCACCATGGGGCTTTAACCAACGTCCACAAAGTTAAGAGCATTGTGCTTTACCAACTGAGTCGTGGACCCTTGAATATAATGGATTAAGACTTGTGTACCTTGAATCATTGACAGGAGCAATTGGTAGCACCAAGGGCCGGCTCATTATGATGTGATGAGTCGGGTCTTCAATAAGGCCAATAAATATGACTTTGCATTAGCCCCCAAGTGTCATGGTGCATGCTTGCAGCGACATGAAACTTGCATATTTGATATAATCTCAACTTAAATAATGTAGCCTCCAAGTGTCAGGTCGTAAGCCTACAGCGACTCAGAACTATTCCTTCAATTGTAATAAATCATATCCATTGATAATATAATAGCCATTGCGCTAAAGCAACTTTGAAAACTTTAATCATAATACCAGTTACTGATAACCATAATAAAATCCAGCCATGTTGGCTATTTGAAGATTTGAATAATATAATCCAATGATTTATGAACGCATGATTCCAATGGCGCAATCCAAATATATACTGGCAACTTACAATGCC
Source organism: Triticum urartu (assembly GCF_003073215.2). Lineage (NCBI taxonomy): Eukaryota > Viridiplantae > Streptophyta > Magnoliopsida > Poales > Poaceae > Triticum > Triticum urartu. The sequence continues at coordinate 107,494,289 of NC_053026.1, read as the reverse complement.
AAGCCAGTCCGGGTTAATAAACACTGGATAATTTATCATCATACTGGCGACTTATAGTCGAAAGCCAGGCCGGGTTAATAAACACTGGATAATTTATCATCATACTGGCGACTTATAGTCGAAAGCCAGGCCGGGTTAATAAACGCAGGTGTTTTATAATCCTGCTTTATTCAACCTGTTTCTGCATACAACAAGTTTAAAGTGTCCTAGCGGTTTACTGCCGGACGGGTCATAATGCCCAACATATAACCCGGGTTTATAACAAAGGCTGCACTTAAGAATAATCAAATATGAAATATATCATACCAGTAAGGGTGAATCACATCGTTGGTTTACCAACTTTTTGTAGTAAGGGTGATAACCCCAATCTTGAGTATTGATAACTCCTTCCATATTTTGCCGGTTTATGATAAAACCGTACCGGGTTGTAATAAAGACCGGATTATCCATATATAATACTGGCGACTTGTAGTCGAAACCAGACCGGGTCAATAAGCGCCGGATTATAATTGATCATGTACTGACAACTTGTAGTTGAAAGCCAAGCCAGGTCAATAAACGCCAGTTTATCATAAAATATTATAAACCTTATCAAAGGAGAAAAAACTTGGCAAATAAAAGCATAAAAATAAATGCGAGGCTTTTCATGGGTTGCCAGGCCACTGAGTTAAATCATTTCACAAAGCCTTTTAAGATGGACCTCACATTAACCAATCGTCGTTTTAACTTTGGCAAGTTCAGGGTCTATGAGATTGACTTGCCAAATGTTCGGTGGGTCATACCAGGATTACCTGGACAGAGTGGCTTACTTAAAGAAGGCAGGATAACCCGGGGTTTTAGGTGAATACACCTGGCTTCCAAGCGTGGCTTGATAACCTATTACAAGTGTAGACTCTTTGTTCGTTGCGAAGCAAAGAGCCCCCGAGCAATATTTTGAGCTGTGCTCAGTGGGTGCCTATGTTTGAGTTGTGTTGTGCAACAGACTCTCTTTGGCCCCTTGTGATCATATTGGTTTGATAGCCGGATTACCGAAGTAACCAGAGCTGTGCTCTTATGATAATATTGGCTTGATAGCTGGATCAAGAGGGTAGTAACGCTATGTTCTCTTTGGTGAGTACACCTATGTTTGAACAGGAAGCCCCCAAGTGATCAATAAAATGATAAACCAACAAAGCAGGATACCCATGTTTGAACCGCGCATCATGGCAGCAAGCTCTCTTTGGCAACCTTTAATTTTTCTGAGCACTCAAACTTGCGAGAGAGTATTCTTTATGAACCGGAAATTCTTAAACCGGATATTGAGAGTTTCAACGATTTGTGGGAGACATCTTTCCCTTGAACCGGATTTTAAACCAAAATCTTCATTTTTACCCGGAAATTTTCTGACGGCCTTTAAACTCGGACTTGCGAGAAATTAATTCTTTTTGAATCGGAAATTCTTAAACCGGATTTGAGAGCTTCAGTGAGACTGAATTCCCTTGAACCGGATTTTAAACCGGAATCATTTCCGATGACCCGAAACTTCTTCATTGAGCCGGGATTATGTACCTGTCATATGTTTTCTAAGCCGGAAATTTTCTAACGGCTTTAAACTTTCATCAATATAACAATAGCCTCCAGGGCCGGGTTATCTTTCCCTCCATCGTCCTGGGGTTCTTAAATTTGCTGAAACTAACACGATTTGCTGAGTCATGTCATCGTAGCCCCCGAGTCTCAAGGTGACTCGAGGAGTTGACTTGAGATTCTCCATATTTGACCGTGATATAAACCGGCATATAGCTGAACAGCAGAACACTTGTAATATGTTAAAGCTAGAAGCAAGGTGGCAAGTTAATGATCTTCACAACACTCATTGTATATCCTTGGCATTTGATAACGCAATATGAATCCACGAAAACTTGAAGTCGATCGTGGCGGGTTATAAATGAATCCATATGATTTGTGTTAGTAATCCGGCCAGCGGTTCATCCCAATTGGCTGTTCTGAAATTAACCAAACTGTAGTGGCGACGACTTGTGTGCCTTCCCATTGAGCCATTCAGTGCAGACGGCGGTTGATGATAACTTGCCTCCAATTTGTTAAAATAAAACCGGGCTACCCGAGCAGTGACCGGCTTTATACTCAATAAACAGCTCATGCAGACAGGTGTGGCCCGGTGTGTTGATGTAGACCAGGCCACGAAAGACAGATGAAAAAGACGACTGCAGCATCAGAAGCGGCTCGGACAGATGAGTCGGCTGCGACATTGTAAGCCGGCGCGGACGGGCGAGTTAACCACATCATGTTGGAAGAATGGCGGCTTGCAGATATATTCGTCGAGCTTGATGGTGTGGTCGGATGCTAGCACATTATAATGGTGGTGCGAGTTATACATCCATGACACGGCCATAGCTTTTGCTATGGACAATTGTCATGCATCAAAAATATCGCAACCCAAAGTAATTGCTTTTTTTAAAGAAAGCGATATATAATATAAATATATAATGGATGGATTTCACTTGATACGTCAGGCCAGTAGTTATCCTCCTCATTGTAAGCCGGTGTGGATGCGTGAACCGGCTGCGAAAGCGGACGAGCGAGTCGTCCGTGGCGTTGTAAACCGGTGCGGTCGCGAGAGACGGCCATAGAGTTGGAAGCTGGTGTGGGAGTTCGTTGAGTAATAGCGACCACCTGTGCTGAAGGATGTTGGCACGCCTTCATCTCCGCAGTATAATGTCATTTTGTAATGAATAATTCTCCTGATGCCAGATGATCTTTGTGTGGTTCATAAATCAACTCAAACATGGAGACCCAGCAATGGCGTGGATGGGCATATCACTACTGCCAGTAACAATAGATGACCCTGAGTTTTTGAACCGAACTTTTTGATTGTCTGACCGGAACTTTTTGATAATCAGGAATTTTTTGAGTTGGAACCTCTTGATAACCCGTCCGGAACTTTTGATAATTCGGAACTTTTCGAACCGGAACCTCTTGATAATCCAGCCGGAACTCTTGAATCGGAACCTCTGAAACCAAACCTTTTGATAACCCGGCCGGAACCTTTTATAATCCGAAACTAATTTAAAGGAAAGTTATTGATAATCCGGACGGAATATTTCATAATCTAAGTCAGAACTCTTTATCAACTTGGACGGAACCTTCCGGCAATTCGGCTGGAACCCTTTGGCGATTCAGACAGAACTTTTTGTCGAGTCGATCGGCACTTTTTTGGTGATTCAGACAGAACTTTTCGTCGAGTCGATCGGAACTTTTTGGGTGATTCAGACGGAACCTTGTGTCGAAGTGCTCGGAACTTTTCAATAATCCGGCTAGAACCTTCCAACGAACCGGCGGAACCTTTTGATGAGTCTGACGGAGCTTCTCCTCGAGCCGGTCAGAACTCTTTTGCGAGCCGGCTTGAACTCGTCAATGAGCTGGATGGAACTTCTCGATCCCTATAATAGCGCCCTCCAAGAACTAAACACCACTGTGCGCGAGCCCCACGGTGGGAGCCAACTATCGTGGAATTGTTACGGCAGATGTCCTAGTGTGAGGACTTAGTCGTGAGACTGACGCATCTATGTGGTAGCTTGAGAGGGGTTGAGCGGAATCGAGAGACGCAACACAGGACAAGGATTTATACAGCTTCAGGACCCAGGAAACATCATCCGTTATAGCCCTACATGCTGTTTGTGGCTAGGTCTCATTACGCTCATGAGGGAGTCGCTGCATAAACCGGCTCTCCTCTTAGTTGTGTCTAGCCGTAGAGATTATTTTCTTTCCCTGCCCCTCTTTGGGGAGCCCTCACTAATAGGAAAGGTTTATACATAGAAGTTTACCAGTAGCATGTGTTTTGGCGCCCACGCTACTGATAATTAACAGTAGCGTGTGTTACAAACCACGCTACTGGTACAACTTAGCAGCAACGTTGGTTTCTAGAGGGCACCCTACTGGTAAGTTAGGCACACCACGCCCCCCGGCCAAAAAATAGTAGCAGCGTTGGTACCCTAAGAAGCGCTACTGTTAAGAAAATATCAGCAGCGCGGGGCCAATGAGAAGCGCTACTGCTACTTCTTCTATGTGTAATCTTTTACTCGTAGCGTGTTTTCTGGGCAAGCGCTATATAGCTAGTTTTATGTACCAGTAGATATTTTGGCTGGTATGGTCGCCAGCCAAAATATCTGCCACCTCCCCCCTTCTTCTTCCTCCCCCTCCCTCTTGCACTTGCTTGTCCTTCAATGCTTCCCCCTCTTCTTTGCCCCTCCTCCCCCTCCATTAATGCCCTCCCTCCTTTCTCTTCCTTGTTTTTGCCCCTCCTCCCCTTCTCTTCTTTGCCCCTCCACCACCCCCTCCATTAATGCCCTCCCTCCTTCCTCTTCCTTTCTTTCGCCCCTTCTCCCCTTTTCTTCTTTTCCCCTCCACCACCCCTCCATTAATGCCCTCCCTCCTCCCTCTCATAGCTCTATGTAGAGCTACTAACTAGTTATAAGAAGGTGCTTGATATTCCTCTCGACAAATAGGTGAGCAAAAAAAGAGTTGTGCAAGAATGGAAATATGTGTGTTTGCGATTAGGACCGAAACTATGTGCGATATGAATATACCGAATTGTGTGTGCCATGTGAGTGACATGAGTTGCCTATGTTTTGCCGAAATGTCGATTCATTTCTGTTTCGGCGAATTTCGGGCAAACTCAGTATGTCCTATGTTTAGGGAAGGTCATGCCGAATTTTTGTATGAATTTGATGCATGCATGCATATATACGTGGTTATAATATTTGCTCCGCGCGCAGGTGATCATGAAGGTCAATGGAAGGATGGTGGAAAGATACTAACAATCCGCTGTGGATGACATGTATGAAAAAAGACTGAGGGATATTTTATGTCCGTGTCCAAAATGCAAAGGAAGAGTAAGGCTCGACCCCTTTCAGGGTGGTAAATTCAAGGCGCACCTGCTCATGCATGGTTTCATGCATGGCCATACTCGATGGATAAGTGAAGATGATGATGATGATGATGAGGACGTCAATGGGGCAGGAAATAACGACATGAGGCCACCAGACGGAGAGATGACCGATTATGTGCCCGAAGAGGAAGATGGCCTCGGAAATGTCGATGGCAAAGAGGCAACTCAAGGCGGAGAAGACGCGGACACGCGACCGTCTTCGTCGCTACTAAGTTCAGTCATGCGGGACCCGCATGTTCGAGATCTGCTTCTCAAGAAGACGACTAGCGACAGAGCTGCTTCTAGAGAGGAGGCCAAACTGGCGCAACTGGAGGTAGACTCGATGACTCCTTTGTATGATGGTTGCAATACCGAGGTGACCCGCTTGAGTTTCACACTAGAACTTCTAAAGATGAAGGCAAAAAACAAATGGACAGATACAAGCCTGGATGAGCTTCTGAAGTACCTAAAGAAGGTTCTTCTCGCGGGAAGCATGTGTCCTACTAGTGTCGAGGAGGCAAAGAAAATCGTGTGCCCTCTTGATCTGGCACATATTAGATATCACACATGCATCAATGATTGCATCATATATTGGAACGGGCATGCGGAAAAAACCATCTGTCCAAAGTGCAATGCTTCGCGATATAAAAAGGCCGGAAAGAAAGCTCCATAGAAATTTTTATGGTACTTTTCGATCACTTCGCATCTACAACGGTATTTCGTAGATCCTAAGGAAGCAAAGCTTATGCGCTGGCACGCGGAGAGGGTGAAGCCAGATGACAGAGATGAGCCGAAGCTGAGACACCAAGGAACATCGTGCTTGGCGCTAGTAGTGATGGCATGAATCCATTTGGCAACCAGAACACCAATCATAGCACATGGCCCGTGTTTGTATGGATGTACAACCTCCCCCTGGTTGTGCATGAACACAATTTGGTAAAGGTAGTGGTGAGAGGCCATGTAGGAGTACATGGTGGGTTGTCTCATTGCAGCCGTCCTCAGGAACTGAGTTCTGTGTTTGTGATCCATGAACAGTTACTAGCACACATTGGGCTCCGGGCGCTCCAAGCTCTCTCGACTTATTAATCAACTCGATCTCTGTCCAGGAGTTGCAACTAGTTTCTGGTGTTTGTAGGTAGTGTTAGTAGTCTACCAAGTGGCACCCGGTATAGGTGGGCTTGGGACAGACTAGGCACAGTGGCATGGTGTACCAAGTGGCACCTGGATGGTGCGCTTGGGAACCCTGCACACATCGCTTGGGGCCGTGAGCGACACCCCGGCCAGATCTCCTTGCGGATGGAACCCGAATAGGTGATAAACCTGGACTAGAGACTTGTGTGGTTAGTCAGGTCGCGGTCGACTCCCTCACCATGCTTCCGCTTGAAGGTTGCCGAGACACACGACGTGTACATGGTGGTAAGTGGCAAGAGCGTGTGTGAAGAAGTACACGCCTGCAGGGTTATCATTATCTATTTGAATAGCCGGATTCCTCGGAAATGGAAACTTGGACCCCTTGCATAGTTCAGAGACAAGTGAAAGTGGATACTCTAAAATGCGCAAGATAAGCGTGAGTGCTATGGATGGCGTTCTCGTAGGGAGACAGGAGCGGATCCATAGTGGAGTATTGATATGGTGAATATGTGGACTCGTGTGCGCCACCTCAAAGAGTTACTTGCAGTCGTAGTTCAGGATAGCCACCGAGTCAAAGCTGGCTTGCTGCAGTTAAACTCCACCACCCCTTTCTTGATACTGGTGCATATGTAGCTAGTTCTGATGTAAGTCTTGCTGGGTACATTTGTACTCACATTTTCTTAATTTATGTTTTGCAGAGAGACTTCAGTCTCGCTAGTATTCCCACGTGGGCTTCGACGTTTAGCTTGATACCTCAGCTACGATCTTGTGCCCTCGACAGGATCTGGTAGATAGTCAGGCTTCTCAACCTTTTTCATTTGTAGTTGTCTGTACTCAGACAAGTTAAGCTTCCGCATGTGCTTGTTGCTTGTATGCTCTGAATGTTGGGTCATAAGACCCATGTTTGTATTATCTGGCTCCTCGGAGCCTAGTGGATATATACTTTGAGTCATAGAGTTTTGTTGTGATGCCATGTTGTATTTACACATATCGAGCATATTGTGTATGATTGAAATGCTTGGTATGTGTGGGATCCGACAACCTAGTTGTTTATCCTTGGTAGCCTCTCTTATGGGGAAATGTAGTCTTGTGCTTCCATGAGCCATAGTAGTCTGCTATAGCCGGGTTCACCAGAGTCCTTCTAGCCCAGCACTACTGCTCCGGAACACTTGACTGGCCGGCACGTGATTCACTTCGTTCCTGTGTCTGTCCCTTCGGGGAAATGTCACACGGTGACATCCGGAGTCCTGCTAGCCTACTACAGCCCGGGTTCCCGGAGTCCTGTTAGCCTAGTTGCTACAGCCCGGATTCACACGTTGCTGACGGACATGCTCGATGTTGATTCATGTATGCATGTCCCCGGAAGTTAGTGCCACTTTGGGTTCACAACTAGTCATGTCAGCCCGGGTTCTCTGTCATATGGATGCTAGCGACACTATCATATACGTGAGCCAAAAGGCGCAAACGGTCCCGGGCCATGGTAAGGCGACACCCGTGGGAATACCGTGCGTGAGGCCGCAAAGTGATATGAGGTGTTACCAGCTAGATCGATGTGACTTGGAATTGGGGTCCTGACAATGATTCCCCCACAAGTCGGGATGAGACTCCGGACGAAAAAATATATATGAGAGAAAAAGAGAGAAGGGACAATGCTACTATACTTTTACCACACTTGTGCTTCAATGTAGCACCATGATCTTCATGATAGAGAGTCTCCTATGTTATCACTTTCATATACTAGTGGGAATTCTTCCAATGATGGGCTTCCTCAAAATGCCCCAGGTCTTCGTGAGCAAGCGAGTTGGATGCACACCCACTTAGTTGCTTTTGTTGAGCTTTCATATACTTGTAGCTCTAGTGCATCCGTCGCATGGCAATCCCTACTCACTCACATTGATATCTATTGATGGGCATCTCCATAGCCCGTTGATACGCCTAGTTGATGTGACACTATCTTCTCCCTTTTTGTCTTCTCCACAACCACCATTCTATTCCACCTAAAGTGCTATGTCCATGGCTCACGCTCATGTATTGCGTGAAGATTGAAAAAGTTTTGAGAATGTCAAGAGTATGAAACAATTGCTTGGCTTGTCATCGGGGTTGTGCATGATTTAAATACTTTGTGTGGCGAAGATAGAGCGTAGCCAGACTATATGATTTTGTGGGGATAACTTTCTTTGGCCATGTTATTTTGAGAAGACATAATTGCTTAGTTAGTATGCTTGAAGTATTATTATTTTTATGTCAATATTAAACTTTTGTCTTGAATCCTTCAGATCTGAATATTCATGCCACAATTAAGAAGAATTACATTGAAATTATGCCAAGTAGCATTCCACATCAAAAATTATGTTTTTATCATTTACCTACTCGAGGACGAGCAGGAATTAAGCTTGGGGATGCTTGATACGTCTCCAACGTATCTATAATTTTTGATTGCTCCATGCTATATTATCTTCTTCTTTGGACATTATTGAGCTTTATTATTTCACTTTTATATTATTTTTGGGACTAACCTATTAACCGGAGGCCCAGCCCAGAATTGCTGTTTTTTGACCTATTTTAGGGTTTCGAAGAAAAGGAATATCAAATGGAGTCAAAACGGAATGAAACCTTCGGGAACATGATTTTTGGAACGAACAAGATCCAGGAGACTTGGAGCCTATGTCAAGCAATCAATAGGGAGGCCACGAGGTAGGGGGCAAGCCTACCGCCCGAGGCGCACCCTCCACCCTTGTGGGCCCCTGTTGCTCCACCGACGTACTTGTTCCTCCTATATACCTACGTACCCCCAAACGATCAGATACGGAGCCAAAACCCTAATTCCACCGCCGTAACTTTCTGTATCCACGAGATCCCATCTTGGGGCCTGTTCCGGAGCTCCGTCGGAGGGGGCATCAATCACGGAGGGCTTCTACATCAACACCATAGCCCTTCCGATAAAGTGTGAGTAGTTTACCTCAGACCTACGGGTCCATAGTTATTAGCTAGATGGCTTCTTCTCTCTTTTTAGATCTCAATACAAAGTTCTCCCCCTCTCTTGTGGACATCTATTCGATGTAATCTTCTTTTGCGGTGTGTTTGTTGAGACCGATGAATTGTGGGTTTATGATCAAGTTTATCTATGAACAATATTTGAATCTTCTCTGAATTCTTTTATGTATGATTGGTTATTTTTGCAAGTCTCTTCGAATTATCATTTTGGTTTGGCCTACTAGATTGATGTTTCTTGCAATGCGAGAAGTGCTTAGCTTTGGGTTCAATCTTACGGTGTCCTTTCCCAGTGACAGTAGGGGCAACAAGGCACGTATTGTATTGTTGCCATCGAGGATAACAAGATGGGGTTTTCATCATATTGCATGAGTTTATCTCTCTACATCATGTCATCTTGCTTAAGGCGTTACTCTGTTCTTATGAACTTAATACTCTAGATGCATGCTGGATAGCGGTCGATGTGTGGAGTAATAGTAGTAGATGCAGGCAGGAGTCGGTCTACTTTGTCTTGGACATGATGCCTATATACATGATCATACCTAGATATTCTCATAACTATGCTCAATTATATCAATTGCTCAACAATAATTTGTTCAACCACCATAAAATACATATGCTCTTTAGAGAAGCCACTAGTGAAACCTATGGCCCTCGGGTCTATCTTCATCATATTAAATCTTCCAATACTTAGTTATTTTCATTGCTTTTATTTTTCTTTGCATCTTTATTATAAAAATACCAAAAATACTATCTTATCATATCTATCAGATCTCACTCTCGTAAGTGACCGTGTAGGGATTGACAACCCCTTATCTCGTTGGTTGCGAGGATTTATTTGTTTTGTGTAGGTGCGAGGGACTGGCGCGTAGCCTCCTACTGGATTAATACCTTGGTTCTCAAAAACTGAGGGAAATACTTACGCTACTTTGCTGCACCACCCTTTCCTCTTCAAGGGAAAACCAACGCAAGTGCTCAAGAGGTAGCAAGAAGGATTTCTGGCGCCGTTGCCGGGGAGGTCTAAGCAAAAGTCAACATACCAAGTACCCATCACAAACCCTTATCTCTCACATTACATTATTTGCCATTTGCCTCTCGTTTTCCTCTCCCCCACTTCACCCTTGCCGTTTTATTCACCCTCTCTCTCTCTATCCTCCCTCTCTTTCTCTATTTGCCTCTTTTTACCGTTCCCCGTTTGCTTGTCGTTATGGCGAGTCCTCTATCTTCTCCGTTGTCTCCCGAGAATGAAGTTCTAAATTTTAAGGAAAGGGAGGGAGAAAATCTAAAATACGCTTGGTATAGAATTTGCAATGCTCAAAATAGATCTACCAGGAAGCAATCTACTTCCATTCTTCTTCGCAATTTTTATGTAGGCACTACTCCTTGGCACAGATATATCCTTGATACCATTACCGGAGGGAACTTCTTGGGTAGCCATACTTTTGATTCTTATAATGCTATGATAGATTTGTTTGGCTCACCACCTCTTTTGGTTAATGGAACTATGTTAACCTTGGAGCATGTAATGCGAAAACTTGAAATTATCGAAAATAAAGTTGCTACCGTTGAGTTAATTGAAAATTTTGATAAAAAGATCCACAACCAAATTACCCAATATGGATCTAAAGTAGGAGTAACTTTGAAAAATATTAAATATAAGGAACCTATAGTTAATGAAAGAATAAATCATTGATTCCACCAGAATCGATAAACTTGAGGGTATCATTACCAACTTGGGAACCGCTTTTTCTTCCGTAAAGAATACTCCAAGTCCTCCAACTAAAATTGCCAAGCTTATGTATGTTCTTAAAAATAAAGGTGAATCCTCTAGCAAAGAAACTGCGGATCTCAAATCTATAAGTGTTCATCCTAATCTTTTTGCTATCATTAAGGAACCATTTGATGCTAATAATTTTTCGATCTTGTGCCTAAAAGTTTGATAATCAATAAAAAGAAAGAAATTCCTAAGGATGGTAGATGCCTAATTGAAGAATTACCGACCAAGGATGGCAATACCTAAATCTATCCTTGCTTTTTATGCCTAGCTATGGGCGTTAAACGATAGCGCTTGTTGGGAGGCAACCCAATTTTATTTTTACTCCTTGCTTTTATGCTCCTGCTTAGTAATAAATAATTTATCTAGCCTCTGTTTTTGTTGTGTTTATTGTGTTTAATTAGTGTTTGTGCCAAGTAGAACCTTTGGGAAGACTTGGGAAAAGTCTTGTTAATCTTGCTGTAAAAAACAGAAACTTTAGCGCTCACGAGAACTGCTGCCATTTTTATTTGGTAAGTGCCATTTAGTTAATTATTTTTGCAGATGATTAATAAATAAATTCCTCACGTCTAGAAATTTATTTTAGAATTTTTGGGGTTCCAGTTCTTGCGCTAGCTACATATTACTACAGACTGTTCTGTGTTTGACAGATTCTATTTTTTGTGTGTTATTTGCTTATTTTGATGAATCTATGGCTAGTAAAATAGTTTATAAACCATAAAGATGTTGTAATACAGTAGGTTTAACACCAATATAAATAAATAATGAGTTCATTACAGTACCTTGAAGTGGTCTTTTGTTTTCCTTCGCTAACGGAGCTCACGAGATTTTCTACTTTAAGTTTTGTGTTGTGAAGTTTTCAAGTTTTGGGTAAAGATTTGATGGATTATGGAACAAGGAGTGGCAAGAGCCTAAGCTTGGGGATGCCCATGGAACCCCCAAGATAATCTAAGGACACCTAAAAGCCAAAGCTTGGGGATGCCCCGGAAGGCATCCCCTCTTTCGTCTACTTCTATCGGTAACTTTACTTGGAGCTATATTTTTATTCACCACATGATATATGTTTTGCTTGGAGAGTCTTGTATGATTTGAGTCTTTGCTTTTTAGTTTACCACAATCATCTTTTCTGTACACACCTTTTGAGAGAGACACACATGATTTGGAAATTATTAGAATACTCTATGTGCTTCACTTATATCTTTTGAGTTATATAGTTTTGCTCTAGTGATTCACCTATTTCCCTTCTTTCATTCATGAACATATCGTTTTCATGGTCGAGCAAATATTGTTCTAAAGGATCATCAGGAGGCACAACAATAGAAGCAAGACCAATAATTTCATCCTTACTAGGTAATTCCTCATCATGGGGTTGTCTACGAAATTTAGAGAAGTTAAACTCATGAGACATATCACCCAAACCAATAGTAACAACATCCTTTTCGCAATCTATCCTAGCATTAACAGTATTTAAGAAGGGTCTACCAAATATAATGGGACAAAAGCTATCTTGTGGGGAACCAAGAACAAGAAAATCAGCAGGATATTTAACCTTCCCACACAAGACTTCAACATCTCTAACAATCCCAATCGGTGAAATAGTATCTCTATTGGCAAGCTTAATTGTAACATCGATATCTTCTATCTCAGCAGGTGCAATCTCATGCATAATTTCTTTGTATAAGGTATGAGGTATTGTACTAGCACTAGCACCCATATCACATAAGCCATGATAACAATGATCTCCTATTTTAACAGAAATAACATGCATGCCTATAACAGGTCTATGTTTATCCTTAGCACCAGGCTTAGCAATTCTAGCAGTTTCTTCACAGAAACAAATAACCTGCCCATCAATATTATCGGCCAAGAGATCTTTAACCATAGCAATATTAGGTTCAACTCTAATTTTCTCAGGGGGTTTGTGTGTCCTAATATTACTCTTGTTGACTATAGTTGAAACTTTAGCATGATCCTTAATTCTAACAGGGAAAGGTGGTTTCTCAACATAAGCAGTGGGAACAACATGATCATCATAAGTGATAGTTTTTTCTTCAACTTTAATAGGTGCAACTACTTTTGTTTCAATGGGAGGATTATATTTAAACCACTTCTCCTTAGGGAGATCAACATGAGTAGCAAAATATTGGTAGAAAGAAGCTACTATCTCAGAGTCAAGTCCATATTTAGTGCTAAACTTACGGAAAACATCAGTATCCATAAAAGATTTAACACAATCAAACTTAGGTGTCATACCTGACTCCTTACCATCGTCGAGATCCCAATCTTCAGAGTTGCGTTTAATCATCTCCAATAAATCCCATCTGAATTCAATAGTCTTCGTCATAAAAGAACCAGTACAAGAAGTATCGAGCATGGAGCGATTGTTGTCAGAAAGCCGAGCATAAAAAATTAGAGTTTGTTCAAAGATAAAGGGAAGACCTTATTCTTGATAACATCACATAGCCTATACCATGTCAATGCATATCCCTTCAAAGATAAAGGGAAGACCTTATTCTTGATAACATCATCGGGCATACCTGCAAGCTTAAATAATCCACATAGATTAAGTGCAAATCGGGATACCCCGAACATTTTCCTGCAAAAGGATTAGCTAGCAATTTCTCTATCATACCCGAAGGAATTTCAAAGTAAACATTTTCAGTAGGTTCATTAGGTTGAGGGGTAACTAATTGTGGTTCCGGACAAGGTGAAGATACCCCGAACAAACCCCTCAAAGGATTATGTTCCATAGTAACAAGTGACAATAAATTTCAGCACACTATATAAATTTTTCCTTACCAAATTCCACCTACCAAAGGCGCTCACTCCCCGGCAAAGGCGCTAGAAAAGAGTCTTGATGACCCAAAAGTATAGGGGATCTATCGTAGTCCTTTCGATAAGTAAGAGTGTCGAACCCAACGAGGAGCAGAAGGAAATGATAAGCGGTTTTCAGCAAGGTATTCTCTGCAAGCACTGAAATTATCGGTAACTGATAGTTTTGTGATAAGGTAATTGGTAACGAGTAGCAAGTAATAAAAGTAAATAATGTGCAGCAAGATGGCCCAATCCTTTTTGTAGCAAAGGACAAGCCTGGAAAAACTCTTATATGAAGGAAAGCACTCCCAAGGACACATGGGAATTATCGTCAAGCTAGTTTTCATCACGACCATATGATTAGCGTTCGGTACTTTGATAATTTGATATGTAGGTGGACCGGTGCTTGGATACTGTGCTTACTTGGACAAGTATCCCACTTATGATTAACCCCTATTGCAAGCATCCGCAACTACAACAGAAGTATTAAGGTAAACCTAACCATAGCATGAAATATGTGGATCCAAATCAGCCCCTTACGAAGCAACGCATAAACTAGGGTTTAAGCTTCTGTCACTCTAGCAACCCATCATCTACTTATTACTTCCCAATGCCTCCCTCTAGGCCCAAACAATGGTGAAGTGTCATGTAGTCGACGTTCACATGACACCACTAGAGGGATGACAACATACATCTCATCAAAATATCGAACGGATACCAAATTCACATGACTACTAATAGCAAGACTTCTCCCATGTCCTTAGGAACAAAAGTAACCAATCACAAAGCATATTCATGTTCATAATCAGAGGGGTATTAATATGCATATTGGATCTGAACATATAATCTTCCACCAAGTAAACCAACTAGCATCAACTACAAGGAGTAATCAACACTACTAGTAACCCACAAGTACCAATCTGAGGTTTGGAAACAAAGATTGGATACAAGAGATGAACTAGGGTTTGAGATGAGATGGTGCTGGTGAAGATGTTGATGGAGATTGACCCCCTCCCGATGAGAGGATCGTTGGTGATGATGATGGTGATTGCCCCCTCCCGGAGGGAAGTTTCCCTAGCAGAACAGCTCGCTGGAGCCCTAGATTGGTTCCAACAAGGTTCCGCCTCGTGGCGGCAGAGTTTCGTCCCGTAAGCTTGCTTATGATTTTTTTCTCGGACGAAAGACCTCATATAGCAGAAGATGGGCATCGGAGGGCCACCATGGGGCCCACGAGGTAGGGGGCGTGCCCAGGGGGTAGGGCATGCCCCCCCACCCTCGTGGCTGGTGGGTGCCACCCTCTGGTGCTTTCTTCACTCAGTATTTTTTATACATTCTGAAAATACCTTCTGTGAAGTTTCAGGACTTTTGGAGCTGTGCAGAATAGGTCTCTAATATTTGCTCCTTTTCCAGCCCAGAATTCCAGCCGCCGCATTCCCCCTCTTCATGTAAACCTTATAAATTAGAGAGAAAAGGCGTAAGTATTGTGACATAATGTGTAATAACAGTCCATAATGCTATAAATATCAATATAAAAGCATGATGCAAAATGGACGTATCAGCCAACTCTATAAGAGAACAACAGAGCATTTGAGGTTAAGCGAGGAAAATTAAACCCACCTAATTGGCCTTTCAGAGTCTCTCTGGTGAGGGAACACACCATAGCTCCTTGCCACTCCTATCCACGATACTAGCCATATCAGATCATTTTTATTTTTGCATCTTCTTAATTATTTCTTAGTCTGGAGTAAGGTGAACATGAAAATTTGGGAACAGAGCAGGTGATAACTCGACTAGAAACAAAACCAAGGCCACAGTAATATTTCCTTCCTCTATCCCAACTTTTATGATTTAAAATTTATCAAGTGGTTGAAACAAGCACGAAGAGAAGTATTTAGGTTGAATCTCATTTCTTCTATGCATGTACATGACTTGATCGTATTATATTGTAAAAATAGAATTATCAATATTCAAAGATAAGTTTAGAATTGTACCTTATGTGCGATGACGGGATCATCCCTACTATGATTTAAAACATGGTTAAGCATCTGATCATTATCATCCCGTGCTGCTATGTACCCATATAATGGAATGGAGTCATTGCTGATGGAACACTCAGCCAACGTCAATGAGAAAAATTGCAACATGAAGAGGGGGAATGCGGCGGCTGGAATTCTGGGCTGGTGTCGGTGTACTAGAGTAGGGGTACCCTAGTATCCCGAACAGAGTATTCTGAATGTACATGAGTTTTTTGAAATAAAACATTTTTAAAATATACACATAATTTTGGAAAACATGAAACTTTTATAAAAGTATTGAATTTTTTGAATTTGTGATTTTTCTGAAAACGGGAACATGTTTTGAACATTCAGATTTTTTTATAAAATGTGTATTTTTTAATCAAGAACAATTTTTTTGAAGTTTGGCATATTTCACTAAACCAAGAATATTTTTGGAATTTGTAACATTTTTTAAAATGCAACTTTTTTCAAAAAATTTGAACAATTTTGGAAAACTCAAACCTTTTTGAAAAAAGGAACATGTTTTTCCTTTTAAAACATTTTGGGTCCCTTTCCAACTAGCCTGCGTACCAATCCATCCATACCTCGTTGAGCTTAATCCATCCATCTTACTACTTGTAGTTTCGCAGACATATATAAACTGATAAGACTATACTTAAAGGAGCAATGTGGGACCATTTAAAATATTTTACCATCAATTTGAATTTTCACAAAAACAAGAATAGTTTCGAATTTCAAACAATTTCTAAGTTGCAAGTTTTTTTTTTGCAAAATCTTGAATAATTTTTGACAGCACAACATTTTTTTTGGGAAAATGGGAATATTTTTTGAACTTTGAATTTTTTTCGAACGAGAACAAAAATTTAAAGTTCCATTTTTCTTTCAAAAGAGGAACACAATTTTGTAATTATGTTTTTTTCGAAAATTTTACAATAATAGACATTCTGGACATTTTCTGAAAATTTGGAATGTATAAAAAAGGAAAATAAACTTGGAAGGGATAAAAGTACAAAAGAAACAGGAAAGAAAAAGAGAAAGAAACAAAAAAATGAAATTAGAAATAGAACATAGAAAAAAGGAAAACGGGCCGGCCTGGTCTTAGACACCTTGTGCGAAGCTCCGACTATTTTCGGCCACATGCGGAAAATAGGGCATTCCTAGCTGCATTGGCAGGAAAATAAGTGGGCTGGCTTCGTTGGGCCACAGCACGTGGCCCATGTATGCAATTCTGGACAAATCATTTTTCCTTTTGTAGTAGACGGACGCACAAAAATTTAGTACCATCTCGGATAGCAAAAAAATATTTTCGCTGCTGAACGGATGAAAACAAAAATCAAAGAAACATACCTTACTTTATTTTTAGGTATGGAGAAGAATTACTGCTAGCAGGGTAGGCACGAATTTCAGGACATGCTTGTGTAGCTGTACATACTTTTTCGTTTACATAGTTGAAAGTTTTGTACCAGTGGGCATAGCAGATTGTATCAATCTCAGGACTTACATTTATAGTAGTCGCTCATATCTAAAATAAGTGTCGTGGTTTTAGTTTAAATTTAAACTAATCTTAAACTAAAATCATGAAACTTTATTTTGGATCAGAGTGAGTATTTATTTCATTAACATCACATGACATGGGTTAAAACTAAGCATATCCAGAATATGCATTCCTAGGGGAATTAGGACACACTTTTGAAAGTATCAAAGCGGTTGTTAGGTCATTCCTTATCAAGCAATCATATCAATATAATCAAGCAGTTTACTAATGTCACAAGTTGTTTTCATTAGGTGAAAAGAAGGCAACTATGCATATTAAAAGAACCTGCGGCGGCGTCAGGCCCCTGGTAGCCATGTCCGTTTCTTGGGGTGTGCCCCTCGTTCCTTCGTTCTTTGTTTGACAGTGTAGCTATCTTGTTCTTCTGGGGCATGCCTCTGTTTGGCGCTGCCACTGAAAAAACATAAAAGGTCATGCAACAGTTCCGAACGACTAATTACTCAATCTACTTGTACACATAACTGTTTTATTAAATCCTCTAAGACAATTTGCCAAATAATGAACCTTAATACTAATGGCAAATTAATGATCAATGTATAGAAATCTCTTACATATACAACTCTGTCTCCTTATTTTATAACCCAACATCTTCGAGCATGACATATGTACCTTGCTTTCTTTTGAGTCCTAACAAAATATAAAACTACTAGAGAGCAATAATATAACTTGATAATTCATAGCCATGCATGCATCTCTCTCATTTTGCAATATTTCGTCTTTATTATTAATACTAATAGTAATGAAGAAAATCCATTGTCTAAGATATCAAACATAATATGATCGTAAATTAAATACATAGGGTCATGAAGATCATAAAAGCTATAATTGAGGTATAGGGGATGCCGAGGCATACCCAAGCTTTGTGGTTTTGGCCCTCTTGTTTTCCTTCTCCTCAACACCTTATTGGCCCCCCTTAAACCTTAAAAAAAGCTTAACTTTAAGTTCATAATATTGGAAATTACCGATTGCATGAAATTGTTTTCCTTCAACATAATAGTGATATAAGCTTCAAATTTTGGTATACAGATTCATACTAAATAACTTGTCATTTTGTACAGTAGATACCAACATTTATCACCCTTTGGGGCTTCTTAAAGAGTTCAATTATGGCATGTATAGCCCATAAACAAGCACCATTCAATTCTATTTCAGTAGCTCATATTAATGTAAATGGATGGTTTAGACTTCATGAATAAAATTGGACTTAAATCTCCCAAAAATCAGCACCGACGAGCAAAAAAGAGTATACCAAATCACCATTGATTGGTATAAATTTTTCACTCGATAGTGATGTACAGTCTCTGCTGACAAACAATGTGCCCTTCAATGGAGACCCAATCATTCATTGGTGGGATAGTGGTTATAGGTGCTAAACCTGTCGATGGAGGGGTATAGGTGCCCGTAAGTAAAAGGTGTTTTTGTAGTCGTGATACGTGGCTGCAGATGAGGTGTCACACACCCTGAAAAGACAAGTAAGAAGTTGAACTATGAGGGGACTAGACAGGGCCGGGCCGTCGTAATTTGGGGCCATGTTCCAAATTCAAAAATAGGGCCAACAAAAAGTAACTACTCATAGTAGCACACGACCAGATCCTCAAATGGTTGCTAGCCAATTTTTTCTTCGTGCTTCTCTTTTGAGGTCCGAGGATCAAACCCTATTTTAGGCATTTAGCATGAGTTTTACCCAAGAACGATGAAGCCCAGAAGGATCTGATTAAATAGCGACATGCGTGCAATGATACTAATGGGCTGCTGAGTAGTCGATCCTCTTATGGGCTGTACTACCGAAGGTGAAGAGGGCATGCGTGCACTGAGTTTCTGGGCCCCAGAAAATTGGGGGCGCTACCCCGCTCCACTCGGTCAGAAATTAGCCCCCATATGAATTTGGGCGCGGTCAATGTCCAAATGGCACAGGGGGGTCTATGTCATGACATGGTTGGCCGTTGTGTAACAATTATGCCTTCCCTTTATTTATATGCAGTTTCAAATGGAAATATTAAATTTAGTGCACTAAGGTTTTCGAAGGGGAAGGAAAAGATACCTAGGTGACATGTAGTTTCTTCAATGGCAGCAAGGAAGCAACAATCACACATGCAAGTACAGAAAACATACGATGCAAGTTGGGCATGTCTCACGTGGCTTGACCCAATAGTCAAAGCGGGGTGCTCATAAATATGCAATGTGAAGCAAAAACCTAGAACTTACCTGCAGTAACCATTTGGGAAAGAACCTGAAGGATATTGAGACAATGGCCCATAGTTCCTTTCATAGAGATAGAAGAACAACAAGCATAATTAGGCAGTGCTATGTTGGATGGGGGGGGGGTATGCAAGAAGGTGGTCAATGTACAGATAATGGAGCCAAGGATCTACGACATGGTTGACTGCTCTATAATATGATATGTTTTTTTTTTGGGGGGGGGGGGGGGTTGATAGCAATTTCAATGATCTCACATGCTTTCTCCAATAAGACAATAATAGCACCAAATGTAAGGAGCAAAAAGCTTTTTGTTCATTATCATGCAACTCTTTATTTCTCTTAATTTGCCTCGAGCACAAACAACTTAACAACATTGTAAAACCTAATTGGGCGCAACTTTTGGGAAAAGGTGTATGCGAGTATAGAACATAAGACAAAGCACATGAAAGTATGGAAATAAGACAATGCATGTGGGGTATGTCCTTATGTGGCTTGACCCAATTGTCAAAAATAAGAAGTAAAATCAACTTCCATGCACTATGAGATCAAAACCTACAAGATCCGTGCACCAACGATTTGGAAATAAATGAAACGATATTCAAATAGTGTTAGTGGTTTCTTCCATGTAAGCAATGGAGCATCAACTCAAGCTTATAATTAGGCATGTCTCTCTCTATGGAGTGGAAATGGTGCGTGGCTCCCGATGAGGTGTCATGCGTCGAGAAAAGGAAAGAAAAGTAAAGTTGAAATGGACGGGGATAATCAGAGGGGGGGCACGGTTGGGGGATGGTGATGTAGGTGCTTTTCTCCGAGTAACGGAACAGGGCAGGAGGCGGAAGGATCTATGTTGCGACATGGGTGACTGTTATGTACGTAGCAGTTGAGCTTTTTGTTTGGTCTGACATGCATGTGTAGTTAAAAAACCGAAACAAAGAACATTTTTGTGCCAAGATTTTGGGAGCGGATGCGAAGTATACCGAGCTAGACGATGATTGTCATCTAATTGTTACTTTACTACCAAATTAATTAAGAGGTAAAAAACATTTCCTTCAAATCTCAAGCAATCCTTCTAGTTTCTTCCCCTTAATTTCAATACAAAATCCATTTTGAAATGGTAGATCTGGCTAGCTAGCACACGAGCATAGACAAGACGATGATGGATGGAATCATGGATCAGGCGGCAGCGTTGGTTGGCCTGGGGGCGTACTTGCGGAGCCAAATCTCACGTTGTCCGATGGAGATTTTGACAAGCCTCTCCCCATTGAGCACGAGCTTCACGATCGCCTCTGTCTTGAAGATGATCCGGCCATACATGGGCATGTGGCCTCCCTTGGTCTTCTCCATCAGCACCCTCACCACACAGTCACCCCACTTCCTGCACCCATGCATGCCAATCATCAGACATGCAATGCATGATCCAGTTCCAATCATCATGCATCATGAATACAGATCTTAGTACACCCATATGTATAAATAAACTTAATCAATATGTCGAGTAGTGTAGAGTATGTGAGTGCACACTTACTGCTTGAAGTACTCAAAGATCTCCTCGCGATGGAGGGTACTTCCCTTGGAGAAGGTGATGAACATGGAGCGGCAGTCTGGTTGGGAGGTGTAGGGCGCCATGAGCTCCGGCGGGCTGACCATCAGCCCAGTCTCGGACCTCCGGAGCAGGACGTGCAGGCGGTCATCAAATACGAACTTGCCGGGGCCATTGAGGAAGTGGGCGACGCCGCGGACGACGAGGTCCTGGTGGAAGGCGAAGAAGCCCGGCTCGATGCGGACACCGCCTTGCATGCAGAGCGCAGAGATGAGCGGGATGGGCGGGAGCGCGGGCACCTGGTGGCGGAGGCACTCGAGGACGGCGTTGGCCTCTTCCG
Organism: Triticum urartu; assembly: GCF_003073215.2. Taxonomy (NCBI): domain Eukaryota; kingdom Viridiplantae; phylum Streptophyta; class Magnoliopsida; order Poales; family Poaceae; genus Triticum; species Triticum urartu. The sequence continues at coordinate 107,473,006 of NC_053026.1, read as the reverse complement.
CGACGACGGCGACGGCGTCGGGCGCCATGGCTGGGACGTGGTGTATGGCGGAGATGGTGCCCTGGTCCAGCCACACCAGCAGCGCCACCGCGTTCTGGGCTTTCTCCGGGCAGCCGCACACGGATAAGAACCGGTCGTATGCCTGCCGTGCGACGCTGTACATGTACAGCACGTCGCGCACCGTCATCGCCGCCATGGTTGCTCTAGTTATTTGGTTGCTCTTGCACTGGCCGTCCGGAGAAGAGGCGACGGATGGCTGGAATGAGAAGAGAAGCTAGCGAGAGAGGAGCGAGGAAGGGGTGATGGGTCGATGGGGAATGGACCGATATTTGTATCTGCTCCTGGTCCGGCGACGCGGCTGCGCTCCGGCCGGTGGAAGGTTTAATGAGGTGCATACCAAAAATTGGCTAGCGGGAAACAGCTCTCTTTGAATCAGTTTAACGAGGTACACGTAGATGCTCTTCGTTCGTTGGCTGGTTTTCCATCCTTTTTTTGGTTTTTAGTTCGTTTTACATCCTAAAACGTATACATATGTCGTTGCTTAACAACTTTGGATGCGGCGCAGCACTTGTATATCCTTCTAAATTTGCACTACCTTTTTCTTGGTACTGGTTAATTTTATACTCAGCAGAGTTCACATGTTATACTTTTCTTTTCGATTTCATTTACATATATAGAGGACAGGACATTGTGATTCCTTAATCTCTACATAAACTTTGTTGTCGCTCAAGCTACCTGCTTCGCCCATCATCGATGGTGCAAGCGTCAAGCCAGGACACCACCGTGCCACCATTAGATTGTGACCTAACTACACTGGCAGAGCTTTGGCAGGGCCATCCTGGGCCACTGCCTCCTAGCCCAAGAATTTTCTTCTTCTGAATACCCCTTGTTAAATGGGCTAAATCTTTACGAAAACCTGTCCAATACTTGTTTTGCTTGCCCTCCTAGTCCATTTACCCATCAGGATTATGGCCTAAGCTCCTCTACTGGGGAGCTAAGCCCGTCTGGGTTTGGTTTCACGGGACCTCCTATAGAGCTCAAAGTAGGCTAGCCCAGCACCGAAACAGTGAAAATTCTCAAATTTTTGTGCATGTGATGGGGATCGAACATGGGACATCCCGCTCGCACGTGCACGAACCTAGCAACTAGATCCGGCGAGCTTTCATGACTAACGAGTACTTCCTCCGTCCTTAAAAAAGTGTAATTCCAACTTTATTGAAAAGTCAACTTTTTTATATTTGGTCGTATTTATACAACAATACAACCATTTATGCCATCAAATTAGTAGCATAGATTCATGATAAAATATATTTCCGTAGTATACCTTTTTGGTTTTACAAACATTGATATATTTTTGGACAAACTCGGTCAAATTTTGAGATAGTTTGACCCTCCAACAAAGTTGAAAGTACACTCTATGAAGGACTGAGGGAGGAGTGCGGAATGATAAGAACTATAAACAGGGACAAATGCTTGATAAACAATTTTCAAATATGAAATTAACATTATTTTAATATATGGCCAGCATTTGTTCTATACACATTTAACATTTCTCAAATACTTGTTTAACAAAAAAATTCAAATGCATGACTAACATTTTCTGTATACGTTTTTCACGGATGTTGTATATTTTTTGTATACATTTTCCATATACAAGAGAAACATTTTCTTTATACAGATTTAACATTTTTTAAATGCTTGCTTAACATTTTTAATACACGGTCACATTTTTTCTACACATTTAAAATAAAATAAAATGCTAGATTAACATTTTTCAAATACAAGATTAACATCTTTTAAATACATGGTCAACATTTTTTCTATACACATTTTAACATTTTCAAATGCTTTATTAAAAAAATTCAAATACAAGTTCGACATTTTTTGATACATGGTCAACATTTTTCCTATACATATTTAAAAAAATTCAAGTGTTTGATTAAATTTTTTCAAATGCTTTTTTAACATTTTGAAGTACCGTATCAACTTTTTCACACACATTGTAAATTTTCTTTATACATGAGAAACATTTTTCTTTATACACATTTAACATTTTTCAAATGCTTGGCTAACAATTTTTCATACATTTTATGTCATGTTTTTGTAATATTTTAATTTAGAATATTTGGTAGTATAACCAAAATAAAATAATGAAAAAATATGAAAAAAAAACAAGGCCGTGGCCTCCCGCATGCTTTGACCATCCCATTTTTGGAGGATCCTGACGCGAGAGCATGCCAGGTCTCGCTATAAGCGAGATATAGTGCTGCCTCCGATTAGATTGTGACCTTGCTACAATGGCAGAGCTTTGGCAAGACCATCCTGGGCCAATGCCTCCTAGCCCAAGATATTTTTGTCTTCTGAATACCGTTGTTAAATGGGTTAAATCTTTAAGAAAACCAGTTTTAAACTTGTTTTGCTTGCCCTTCCAGTCCATTGACGCACCAGTATTATTGCCCAAACTCCGCTACTGGCGAGCTAAGCTTGCTGCTTGAATGGGTGTCCATTGCCCGTTCAACCACCATGGTGTAAGCAAAAAACAAGGCTTAACAAAGGAAACAACCTAGACTCCTAGAGTATCATCCTATGGATTGGTTTGGTTCATGTCCTTGTGTGCATTAGTAACTAATACGGGCATTGCATGTGAAAACTTATATAATCAAAGTATGGCCAAATGCTGACATATTTTTTTTGTAACAGGTGTATAATTTTTTAGGCACATGGATGAGCCATGAGATGCATATTTAGTTCTTTTAGCACATTCCATAAAAAATATCATATTATAGGTGCAAAATACTTGAAAATGTCATGGTATATACTCTCCTTGTTTTTATTTACTCCGCATATTAGCTTTGGTCAAAGTCAAGTTTTGTAAACTTTGACAAAGCTTATAGACAAAAATATTATTAACATGTACAATAACAAATCATTACCATTGGATTCATTATTGAATATACTTTCACATCATATAGATTTTGTATGGTAAATATTTATATTCTTCTTTATAAACTTGGTCAAACTTTACGAAGTTTGACTTTAGTCAACTCTAGCATGCGGAGTAAATAAAAACGGAGGGAGTACTAAAAACCTCGGGTAAAATATATCTAGCACATTTTTCTGTAGGAAGTGTCTCTTTTAGGTACTTGGTATTAAACTTAATACAAAAAACATGAACACCTAATGTTACATCGCACAGATAAATAAGATTTATGATGTATGTCTATAGCCTTGAATACAAAGAAATATAATCACAAAAGGAGAAAATCAATGACAGTTCTGATGTCTTGTTGTTTTTTCTCATGTTTAATTAAGGGAGAAATGCATTTTTGCCCCTAGTTGGAACCTACCCGCGGGTTTTGCCCTTACTTTTTGACTCTGCTCAGTTTTGCCCTTAGATTTTCCTCCGAGGTTCCCCGAATGCTCTTTGACCATTTGACCAATACTTTGAAAATTCATAACAAATTGATATGAACTAAGAAAAATGCAAATAAGATATCAAAATGTTCAGATAAACATTAGCTTTATGTGTATGTCATTTGCATTCAGGAAAAAAGTATCGTTTAAACTACCTAAGTTTATTAATGTTTTTAACATTATTAATAATAAAAAGGTATAAATAATACTTTTTTCAGGAATAAAAATTACACGCAAATGTAGGTGACGTTTTCTAGACACCCTGATATATTATTTGCATTTTTCTGAGTTCATATGAACTTGTTATGAAGTTTCAAAATAATGGTCAAAGTCGTTCGAACATTCATAAAAAATGATATGAACTTAGAAAAATGCAAAAAAGATATCAAGATGTTCAGAAAACATCACCTACATTTGCATGTAATTTTTATTCTTTAAAAAAGTATTTTTATACCCTTTTATTTTTAATAATGTTAATAACATTAATAACCTCGGGTAGTTTAAATAATACTTTTGTCCTTAATGCAAATGATATGCACATAAAGGTAATGTTTGTGTGAACATTTTGATATCTTATTTGCATTTTTCCGAGTTCATATGAATTTGTTATGAATTTTCAAAGTATTGGTCAAATGGTCAAAGGGCATTTGGGTGACCTCGGGGGCAAATCTAAGGGAAAAACTGAGCAGTCAAAAAGTAAGGGCAAAACCCATGTGTAGATTCCAACTAGGGGCAAAAATGCAATTGTCCCTTTAATGAACTACACTCTTCAAGTTCTGTGAGTTACTTCGCTACACCTAATGTTTTAGATGGAAAGAAAAAATAGTTTATGATAGTGAGACCACGTTCTTTCTTAAATAGCAGAGTTATTGGTACCAGTGCACTGTATGTTTATGTGGCATACTAAATTTGGTAGAAGATATACAATACAATAGATACAACAAGGAAAAGAACTCCATATATATCAACAAAGGATAGAAATGATGCGGCAACACGCGCCTTTGCTTGTAGTATTAGTCTGGTATAACAGGGTGTCGATATGTCAAGATGTGAACAACGATGGTGTTAGAGCCAAAGTGTTAATAATGTATTGTCAAACTGGTGCAAGTGGTTAGGACATTTCACACCATTTGTCACTCCTCACTGTCGGTGGGAAACGGCATCTATGGGGTCACTGGGATCCCTTCTACGGTTGGCGGGCGCGGGGTTGTGCAAAGAGCGGGTTTGGCAGTCGGCACACAAATCGTTTACCCAGGTTCGGGCAGCGTAGACGCGTAAACCCATAGTCCTACTTTGATGTATATTTGAGTGTTCTTGTGTCCTTGAACTAGCTGCGATGTCTCTCTAGTCCAAAAGATCCGAATCCCCCTCAAGTACGCCTCGGGCCTCCTTTTATAGACAAAAGGGGTCGCCACAGTGGCACACAGGAGGTGGAAAGGTGTACAGTGGCTGAGCCTATCCTCTGGCATCGTCGGACAAACACATTTAATGCGCTGCCGACGTGCCCCTCTTACTTTATTGGGGACGGCAAAGAAGCTCGTCCCAGCTGTCGCCGCCTTGCCTGGCTCCGACGCGCGTCCGAGCTGACGAGGCATTGTAGCGCCACGTTGGCTGGCTCCTGGGCTGGCGTGATTGCGGAGCTTTCACGAAGATTTGCATGCCACCACGCAGGTGCTTGCTGAGTCGGTGTGAAGGCCGCACGCTGCCACGCAGACGCCTACCCAACTGGTTGAGCTAGCAGCTGCATGGGAGCGGCGATGGAGTCTTGGCAGACGCGGGCCTGGCTGTGGCCCTGCAGACGTCCTCGGCAAGGGTCTTGCCGAGGGGCCGGCAAGGGTCTCGCTGTGGCACCACGGTCGTCCCCGGCAAGGATCTTGTCGGGGGCCTTGTGGATTTCCTTGGCAAGGATCTCGCCAAGGATCGTCGTCTTCTGGTTCTCATCTGATCTTGTCTATTTATGATCTCTACAAAGATCTACATGCCACCACGGAGGTGCCTCCCGAGCCTTGGTTTCAATGTAGTTGATGGCGTTGGAAACCCTTGGGCTCAAGGGTGGCGCACTCTGCTGGCGTCAGGCAAGTTGCCTCGGTAAGGATCTTGCTGGGGCTGCGGAAGCCACCCCGGCAAGAGTCTTGCCGGGGGAGTCCACCTCGCCCTCTTGCTCTCTTTGCGCTCCTAGTCTTGGCGTTGCTTTGGTCGTCTTGTGCTCCGGCATCCCTTCTCTGCCCTGCTTAGTGCGACTGTGGGCGTGGCTCTGACTGCCCATGCACAAGTAAAGGGGTGCAAAAGGAGAGCCCCTACTTTTGCACACCGACAGGAGCCCCCGGGCCTGGGCCACACATAAGCGCAACGCGTTGTTGGGCTAGGCCCAGAATGGTGCGTGGGCAGGCAGGGCGGATTTTTACCGCAGTAACTTCTTCGTCCGCCGCGCTTCCCCACGACTTGCGTTGAACGCGCGACATGAGGGGGGGGCAGGGGGCGTGCGTGACGTGGGGATCATGCGTGGGGCGGTTTCTGCACGCATGTGTCACATCGCGGTAGATGGTAAAGAGGTAGCCCGCGCTTTCCCTGTAAAAAGGAACAACCGCGGGCGCGCTGCTCATTTACCCTCTGTGCCTTTTCCAATCTCGGAACAGCCGTCCCTTCCTTCTTCCTCCTCAAGCTCTTGCTCTCACTCGCCGCTGCCACGTGTTCGCTGCCCTTCTCCCTTCACCTCTCGCAATCGCCATGACACCCAAAACCAGCAAACGCAAAGGAGTGGCCAAGGACGCCGGGGGGACGGAGCCGCCGAAGAGTGAGTCGGCGGCGCAGCAGATGCAACTCGCCTACTTTCCCTCGACGGTCGACGCAGTCCACCTCCGGGACAACTTCAAGCCTCTGTGGGGGTGCAAGACGGGGGGATAGACGACGGGGCATCTGACCACGCGCGTCATCCCCGCTCATTGCGCCAAGGCCGCCCCGAATCGGTACCCATTCTTCTTAGACTACTTTTCCTGCGGCCTCTGCCCCCTTTCTCCGATTTCTTCAACGACGTCATGCACACCAATGGATTCCACCTCTTGGATTTCACTCCAAATGCCGTGGTGTGCATGGCCCTTTTTGCCCATCTCTGCGAGGGCTTCGCCGGAGTGCATCCCAACACGACACTTTTCCGCCACTACTTCTATCCACGGATCCAGAGGGGAGGCGCCATTTCCGGTTCTGTCGCCTGGATCCCAAGGACCCTGGAGAAGGGGTCATATCCAGAGGGCGCCCAGAAGGAGAGGTGGGAGTAGTGGCGGAGCCGGTAGTGCTGGATTGAGGAGGAAGACCCATAGGAGTTTTGCCAGGTTCGCCAGGTCCCGCCGGTTCGCAGAGACGACTGGGGTGATGTCGACGCCCAGGATGGTAAGCTCATGGTCGCCATCACTAGAATCCACCGCCTCGCCGTTGCCGGGCTCACCCTAGAGATGATTGGGGTGGATTTCATCCACCGCCGCATCGCTCCTCAGCACAACAAGGGGAGGCCGACCTGGCTCTTCAGGAATGCGGCTGGCATCATGCAGCTCCGCCCCGACCCGAGCCACAACTTCACGGTGATGGGTCATGCCCACTTCCGCCAGCGGCTCTTCCAGCTCGACGTGAACCAGGACGGCATGACCGAGAGGACCGGCAAGTTCGCGAAGGCCGGCAATGTCGCCAAGGGTCCCCTGTTCGGGTTGCCGGCGAGGATGGTCCCGCTGACCAACAACTCCCGCTAGACTGACATCATCGTCGTGATGCCAGACTGTAATGCGCACGGCCTTGACCCGAATTGGGTCGAGCCGGAGGCGGATCAGGTGCAGGAGTTCTTCGACACCCCGTCGGAGAAGTACGTCCGCGAAGAGCCGTTGCTCATCTAGGACACCACCAAAGCGGAGGCGGCGCTCGCCAAGGAGGCCGGCAGCGCTGGCAGCATAGAGGACGAGGCCACAGCAGCCACGAAGGAGAAGGAGCTAGCCCAGTGGGCGGAATCCGCTGGGGAGGCCAGCAGTGCCGGCACCGGGGCCCCTCTTATTGAAGATGAGGCTGATGAGTCGTCCGGGGAGGAGGTCGAGGCTGTCGACCCCCCAAACCACGGGGAGAGGGCGTGTCCTGCGACGGGCCATCTTTGATGAGCCGGTCCGGCCTGGCAGGACCGCACAACCACAACAACCTTAGGAGGCGTCCATGCGTCAGACGAGGGCCGCGGTGGCGGGGAAGGCGGTGAAGGCTGCGGTGGCGAAGAAGAAAGCGGCTGCCCCTTCTCCGTCCAAGCGTCCTCGGACTCCACCCGCTTCCCCTCCTCCCGTAGATGATGACACAGAGGTCTTCTTCGACCTTGGGTCTCTTAGCCTGAGAAGGAAGAGGAAGGCAGCGGAAGAAGAGGTGGAGGATGAGTAAGTATCTCGTCTTTTGTCATCTCCGTCCCCTCGGACCGTGCCACTTTTCTTGACTTGTCTTCATCTTCGCAGGGATAGGGAGACGCTGGCCCAGAGGGTGGCGAAGAGGGCCAGGGCCTCGACGGGCGGCTAGCCCCCGGCGAGCACCTCGAGTACGCCGCTGGTGGTGGTGGAGAGCAGCCCGGAGAGCAGCCCCTGGCAGCCCCCAGCGTGCATTCATCACTCGCTCCCCATCGACGTGTGCTGGGACAGGATTTCTTGGTGCTGACCTTGCCGTGGTTGCAGGAGGAGGACGGCAGCAGGAGGAGCCACTGAGGGCCACCCCTAATATGCCGCCCCCATCAACCACGCCGCCTCGAGGGGTGTCCCCAGCAAGGGCGCCAAGCACCGAGCCCATGCGCACGGAGGAGGAGGAGGCAAACCCGGGCGCTGGCAGCTCCGTCCCGGCACCGAATGTTGGTGGGGAGGGGGCCACTTCGTCCCAGCCCGGCACGGGTGAGTTGTTTGCCTCCTGTTCCCGCTCGTTTTTCTTCTTACGAATTTTTGATCTTGACTTCGCCTCATTCCCCTTCTTGGTATCCAGAACCTTCCCCGACAGACCGGGAGGATGTGGACACTGTCATTGAGGAGGTCTCTAGAGAGGCCGCAACCGAGGCCGGCGAGATCGCCGCTGAGGAGGCCACCAAGGATTTTGCTGAGGAGGCCGCCAAGGGGCCTGCCGGGGAGGCCGGCGAGGCCGCTGCCGAGGAGGCCGACAAGGGGCTTGCCGGGGAGGCCAGCAAGGCCGCTGCCGAGGAGGAGGTGGTTGATGACCATCCTTCCTCCCCCACCGCCTCTGGCTCGGGCAAGTATCTGAAGGTGACTGACGACCTGTTCGTCCACCTCCCATGGACGGCGAGCACCAGGGCGCCCGCCGAGGGGGAGGTGTTTGACGATGAGGCGCTTGCCGCCGCCGGGCTTGAGGTCGTTGACGAACCGAGCGTCGGTGGCGGCGGTTCCCAGGAAGAGCGGCTCCTCCAGAGCATGAGCGCCAACTTCCACAAGCTACAGGCGCTCCACCGTGCCCGCCTGGACAAGGCCAAGTCCAGGATGGCGGCGGTGGACAAGGCGAAGGCGGACCTCGCGGGGCACGTCGCCGAGACGCAGGTTTGGTTCCACCAGGCGAAATTATTGGGCTTTATTATTCACTTTTATATTATTTTTGGGACTAACCTATTAATCGAAGGCCCATCCCAGAATTCTGTTTTTGTGTGCATATTTTAGGGTTTAGAAGAAAAGGAATATCAAACAGAGTCCAAACGGAATGAAACCTTCGGAAACGTGATTTTTGGAACAAACAAGATCCAGGAGACTTGGACCCTATGTCAAGCAACCAATAGGGAGGCCACGAGGTAGGGGGGCAAGCCTACCCCCCCCCAAGCGCACCCTCCACCCTCGTGGGCCCCCTGTTGCTCCACCGACGTACTTCTTCCTCCTATATATACCTACGTACCCCCAAACGATCAGATACGGAGCCAAAACCCTAATTCCACCGCCGTAACTTTCTGTATCAACAAGATCCCATCTTGGGGCCTGTTCCGGAGCTCCGCCGGAGGGGGCATCGATCACAAAGGGCTTCTACATCAACACCATAGCCCTTCTGATGAAGTGTGAGTAGTTTACCTCAGACCTACGGGTCCATAGTTATTAGCTAGATGGCTTCTTCTCTCTTTTTGGATCTCAATACAAAGTTCTCCCCCTCTCTTGTGGAGATCTATTCGATGTAATCTTCTTTTGCAGTGTGTTTGTTGAGACCGATGAATTGTGGGTTTATGATCAAGTTTATCTATAAACAATATTTGAATCTTCTCTGAATTCTTTTATGTATGATTGGTTATCTTTGCAAGTCTCTTCAAATTATCAGTTTGGTTTTGCCTACTAGATTGATCTTTCTTGCAATGGGAGAAGTGCTTAGCTTTGGGTTCAATCTTGCGGTGTCCTTTCCCAGTGACAGTAGGGGCAGCAAGGCATGTATTGTATTGTTGCCATTGAGGATAACAAGATGGGGTTTTCATCATATTGCATGAGTTTATCCCTCTACATCATGTCATCTTGCTTAAGGCGTTACTCTGTTCTTATGAAATTAATACTCTAGATGCATGCTGGATAGCGGTCGATGTGTGGAGTAATAGTAGTAGATGCAGGCAGGAGTCGGTCTAATTGTCTCAGACATGATGCCTATATACATGATCATACCTAGATATTCTCATAACTGTGCTCAATTATGTCAATTGCTCAACAATAATTTGTTCAACCACCATAAAATACATATGCTCTTGAGAGAAGCCACCCCGGGTCTATCTTCATCGTATTAAATCTTCCAATACTTTGTTATTTTCATTGCTTTTATTTTACTTTGCATCTTTATTATAAAAATACCAAAAATATTATCTTATCATATCTATCAGATCTCACTCTCGTAAGTGACCGCGTAGGGATTGACAACCCCTTATCGTGTTGGTTGCGAGGATTTATTTGTTTTGTGTAGGTGCGAGGGACTGGCGCGTAGCCTCCTACTGGATTGATACCTTGGTTCTCAAAAACTGAGCGAAATACTTACGCTACTTTGCTGCACCACCATTTCCTCTTCAAGGGAAAACCAACGCAAGTGCTCAAGAGGTAGCAAGAATGATTTCTGGCGCCATTTCCGGGGAGGTCTACGCAAAAGTTGACATACCAAGTACCCATCACAAACCCTTATCTCCCGCATTACATTATTTGCCATTTTCCTCTCGTTTTCCTCTCCCCCACTTCACCCTTGCCGTTTTATTTGCCCTCTCTCTCTCTCTATCCTCCCTCTCTTTCTCTATTTGCCTCCTTTTACCATTCCCCGCTTGCTTGTCGTTATGGCGAGTCCTCTATCTTCTCAGTTGTCTCCCGAGAATGAAGTTCTAAATTTTAAGGAAAGGGAGGGAGAAAATCTAAAATACGCTTGGTATAGAATTTGCAATGCTCAAAATAGATCTACCAGGAAGCAATCTACTTCCGTTCTTCTTCGCAATTTTTATGTAGGCACTACTCCTTGGCACAGATATATCCTTGATACCATTACCGGAGGGAACTTCTTGGGTAGCCATACTTTGATTCTTATAATGCTATGATAGATTTGTTTGGCTCACCACCTCTTTTGGTTAATGGAACTATGTTAACTTTGGAGCATGTAATGCGAAAACTTGAAATTATCGAAAATAAAGTTGCTACCGTTGAGTTAATTGAAAATTTTGATAAGAAGATCCACAACCAAATTACCCAATATGGATCTAAATTAGGAGTAACTTTGAAAAATATTAAATATAAGGAACCTATAGTTAATGAAAGAATAAATCATGATTCCACTAGAATCGATAAACTTGAGGGTATCATTACCAACTTCGGAACCGCTTTTTCTTCCGTAAAGAATACTCCAAGTCCTCCAACTAAAATTACCAAGCTTATGTATGTTCCTAAAATAAAGGTGAATCCTCTAGCAAAGAAACTGCAGATCTCAATCTATAACTGTTCATCCTAATCTTTTTGCTATCATTAAGGAACCATTTGCTGCTAATAATTTTTCGATCTTGTGCCTAAAAGTTTGATAATCAATAAAAAGAATGAAATTCCTAAGGATGGTAGATGCCTAATTGAATAATTACCCACCAAAGATGGCAATACCTAAATCTATCGTTGCTTTTTATGCCTAGCTAGGGGCGTTAAACGATAGCGCTTGTTGGGAGGCAACCCAATTTTATTTTTACTCCTTGCTTTTATGCTCCTGCTTAGTAATAAATAATTTTATCTAGCCTCTGTTTTTGTTGTGTTTATTGTGTTTAATTAGTGTTTGTGCCAAGTAGAACCGTTGGGAAGACTTGGGAAAAGTCTTGTTAATCTTGCTGTAAAAAACAGAAACTTTAGCGCTCACAAAACTGCTGCCATTTTTATTTGGTGAGTGCCATTTAGTTAATTATTTTTGCAGATGATTAATAGATAAATCTTACGTCTAGAAATTTATTTTAGAATTTTTGGGGTTCCAGTTTCTTGCGCTAGCTACATATTACTACAGACTGTTCTGTGTTTGACAGATTCTATTTTTTGTGTGTTATTTGCTTATTTTGATGAATCTATGGCTAGTAAATAGTTTATAAACCATAAAGAAGTTGGAATACAGTAGTTTTAACACCAATATAAATAAATAATGAGTTCATTACAGTACCTTGAAGTGGTCTTTTGTTTTCCTTCGCTAACGGAGCTCACGAGATTGTCTACTTTAAGTTTTGTGTTGTGAAGTTTTCAAGTTTTGGGTAAAGATTTGATGGATTATGGAACAAGGAGTGGCAAGAGCCTAAGCTTGGGGATGCCCATGGAACCCCCAAGATAATCTAAGGACACCTAAAAGCCAAAGCTTGGGGATGCCCCGGAAGGCATCCCCTCTTTCGTCTACTTCTATCGGTAACTTTACTTGGAGCTATATTTTTATTCACCACATGATATGTGTTTTGCTTGGAGCGTCTTGTATGATTTGAGTCTGTGCCTTTTAGTTTACCACAATCATCTTTGCTGTACACACCTTTTGAGAGAGACACACATGATTCGGAAATTATTAGAATACTCTATGTGCTTCACTTATATCTTTTGAGTTATATAGTTTTGCTCTAGTGCTTCACCTATTTCCCTTCTTTCATTCATGAACATATCATTTTCATGGTCGAGCAAATATTGTTCTAAAGGATCATCAGGAGGCACAACAATAGAAGCAAGACCAATAATTTCATCCTTACTAGGTAATTCCTCATCATGGGGTTGTCTATGAAATTTAGAGAAGTTAAACTCATGAGACATATCACCCAAACCAATAGTAACAACATCCTTTTCACAATCTATCCTGGCATTAACAGTATTTAAGAAGGGTCTACCAAATATAATGGGACAAAAGCTATCTTGTGGGGAACCAAGAACAAAAAAATCAGCAGGATATTTAACCTTCCCACACAAGACTTCAACATCTCTAACAATCCCAATCGGTGAAATAGTATCTCTATTGGCAAGCTTAATTGTAACATCGATATCTTCTATCTCAGCAGGTGCAATCTCATGCATAATTTCTTTGTATAAGGTATGAGGTATTGTACTAGCACTAGCACCCATATCACATAAGCCATGATAACAATGATCTCCTATTTTAACAGAAATAACATGCATGCCTATAACAGGTCTATGTTTATCCTTAGCACTAGGCTTAGCAATTCTAGCAGTTTCTTCACAGAAATAAATAACCTGCCCATCAATATTATCGGCCAAGAGATCTTTAACCATAGCAATATTAGGTTCAACTCTAATTTGCTCAGGGGGTTTGTGTGTCCTAATATTACTCTTGTTGACTATAGTTGAAGCTTTAGCATGATCCTTAATTCTAACAGGGAAAGGTGGTTTCTCAACATAAGCAGTGGGAACAACATGATCATCATAAGTGATATTTTTTTTCTTCAACTTTAATAGGTGCAACTACTTTTGTTTCAATGGGAGGATTATATTTAAACCACTTCTCCCTTAGGGAGATCAACATGAGTAGACAAAATATTGGTAGAAAGAAGCTACTATCTCAGAGTCAAGTCCATATTTAGTGCTAAACTTACGGAAAACATTCAGTATCCATAAAAGATTTAACACAATCAAACTTAGGTGTCATACCTGACTCCTTACCATCGTCGAGATCCCATCTTCAGAGTTGCGTTTAATCATCTCCAATAAATCCCATCTGAATTCAATAGTTCTTCGTCATAAAAGAACAGTACAAGAAGTATCGAGCATGGAGCGATTGTGTCAGAAGCGAGCATAAATAAATTAGAGTTTGTTCAAAAAAGGGAAGACCTGTCTTGATAACATCACATAGCCTATACCATGTCATGCATATCCTTCAAAAGATAAAGGGAAGACCTTATTCTTGATACATCATGGGCATACCTGCAAGCTTAAATAATCACATAGATTAAGTGCAATCGGGATACCCCGAACATTTTCCTGCAAAAGATTAGCTAGCAATTCTGTATCATACCCGAAGGAATTTCAAAGTAAACATTTTCAGTAGGTTCATTAGGTGAGGGGTAACTAATTGTGTTCCGGACGAGGTGAAGATACCCCGAACAAACCCCTCAAAGGATTAGGTTCCATAGTAACAAGTGACAATAAATTTTCAGCACACTATATAAATTTTTCCTTACAAATTCCACCTACCAAGGCGCTCACTCCCCGGCAAAGGCGCTAGAAAAGAGTCTTGATGACCCAAAAGTATAGGGGATCTATCGTAGTCCTTTCGATAAGTAAGAAGTGGTTCCGAACCCAACGAGAGCAGGAAGGAAATGATAAGCGGTTTTCAGCAAGGTATTCTCTGCAAGCACTGAAATTATCGGTAACTGATAGTTTTGTGGTAAGGTAATTGGTAACGAGTAGCAAGTAATAAAAGTAAATAATGTGCAGCAAGATGCCCAATCCTTTTTGTAGCAAAGCCAAGCTGGAAAAACTCTATATGATGGAAAGCACTCCGAGGACACATGGGAAATTATCGTCAAGCTAGTTTTCATCACGATCATATGATTAGCGTTCGGTACTTTGATAATTTGATATGTAGGTGGACCGGTGCTTGGGTACTGTGCTTACTTGGACAAGCATCCCACTTATGATTAACCCCTATTGCAAGCATCCGCCAACTACAACAGAAGTATTAAGGTAAACCTAACATAAGCATGAAATATGTGGATCCAAATCAGCCCCTTACGAAGCAACGCATAAACTAGGGTTTAAGCTTCTGTCACTCTAGCAACCCATCATCTATTTTTTACTTCCCATGCCTCCCTCTAGGCCAAACAGGTGAAGTGTCATGTAGTCGACGTTCACATGACACCACTATAGGGATGACAATACATCTCATCAAAATATCGAACCGGATACCAAATTCACATGACTACTAATAGCAAGACTTCCATGTCTTAGAACAAAAGTAACAATCACAAAGCATATCTCATGTTCATAATCAGAGGGTATTTAATATGCATATTGGATCTGAACATAATCTTCCCACCAAGTAAACCAACTAGCATCAACTACAAGGAGTAATCAACACTACTAGTAACCCACAAGTACCAATTTGAGGTTTGGAAACAAAGATTGGATACAAGAGATGAACTAGGGTTTGAGATGAGAATGGTGCTGGTGAGATTTTGATGGAGATTGACCCCCTCCCGATGAGAGGATCGTTGGTGATGATGATGGTGATTGCCCCCTCCCGGAGGGAAGTTTCCCTAGCAGAACAGCTCGCTGGAGCCCTAGATTGGTTCCAACAAGGTTCCGCCTCGTGGCGGCAGAGTTTCGTCCCCGTAAGCTTGCTTATGATTTTTTTCTCGGATGAAAGACCTCATATAGCAGAAGATGGGCATCGGAGGGCCACCAGGGGGCCCACGAGGTAGGGGGCGCGCCCAGGGGGTAGGGCATGCCCCCCCACCCTCGTGGCTAGTGGGTGCCCCCCTCTGGTGCTTTCTTCGCTCAGTTTTTTTATACATTCTGAAAATACCTTCCGTGAAGTTTCGTGACTTTTGGAGCTGTGCAGAATAGGTCTCTAATATTTGCTCCTTTTCCAGCCCAGAATTCCAGCCGCCGCATTCCCCCTCTTCATGTAAACCTTATAAATAAGAGAGAAAAGGCGTAAGTATTGTGACATAATGTGTAATAACAGTCCATAATGCAATAAATATCAATATAAAAGCATGATGCAAAATGGACGTATCAGCCAACTCTATAAGAGAACAACAGAGCATTTGAGGTTAAGCGAGGAAAATTAAACCCACCTAATTGGCCTTTCAGAGTCTCTCTGGTGAGGGAACACACCATAGCTCCTTGCCACTCCTATCCACGATACTAGCCATATCAGATCATTTTTATTTTTGCATCTTCTTAATTATTTCTTAGTCTGGAGTAAGGTGAACATCAAAATTTAGGAACAGAGCAGGTGATAACTCTACTAAAAACAAAACCAAGGCCACAGTAATATTTCCTTCCTCTATCCCAACTTTTATGATTTAAAATTTATCAAGTGGTTGAAACAAGCACCAAGAGAAGTATTTAGGTTGAATCTCATTTCTTCTATGCATGTACATGACTTGATCATATTATATTGTAAAAATAGAATTATCAATATTCAAAGATAAGTTTAGAATTGTACCTTATGTGCGATGACGGGATCATCCCTACTATGATTTAAAACATGGTTAAGCGTCTGATCATTATCATCCCGTGCTGCTATGTACCCATATAATTGAATGGAGTCATTGCTGATGGAACACTCAGCCCACGTCAATGAGAACAATTGCAACATGTTCCTTGGAAAATAAAAATTCTGGGCTAGCTGCGAGAACCTCATCGGCTCCAACCGAGCTTCACGTAGAAGTACATAATATATAACAATTATTAGTTCGTATAGTAGAAAATTACATATTACTAAAAGATAAACAACATTTTAACCGTTGCGTTGTGCTAAGTTGTATAGAACCATTGTATAAATAATACTGTGACCTAGCTCAATGTAGGCATGAAAAAACAACATGTTTCATAACACCTGAGTAAGTTTATGATCCTAAGAGTTTTTCATATACATGTGGGTTTCCCAAAATTGAAAAAAGTAGCTAGGTTAAAAGTACTCCCTCCGTTCCACAATGTAGTGCATATAGATTTTTGGAAAAGTCAAACTTTATAAAATATGACCAAGTTTGTAAAGAAAAACACATACATCTAGAATACCAAATACATATCTTTAGATACATCACAAGACATGCTTCCGTATTGTATATATTTATTATTGTAGATATAATTAGTTTTCTCTATAAACTTGGTCAAAGTTTGTATAGTTTGACTTTTCAGAAAATCTATATGCACTACACTATGGAACGGAGGGAGTATAATACTCCTCCATCCCCAAATCCAAGCATTTATGACATTTGGTGTTTTCCACAAATGTAGGTATTTCTAGAGTATTGAACCTTGGCCAAAGCAACAATCACCAAATAATCTCCGAATCTCTCTTCCAACATTGTCGAGAAATGTCTTCCCTAAAACTAGAATGATTACACTTGTGGAAGGAGGGAGTACACTCTTATAACAGTAAATACAATGGTAGAGATGCCGTAACCGCAAAAAACACTAGTATAAATAATATGAACTCATCACACGAATCACCGAATTCTCTAAGGATAAACGGGGAGTACCCTGTGAACTTGGACACAAATTAGTTAATCCATCAACTATGGGTCATCTAATTAACTTAGCAAAATAAGTCCTATCATGAAACTGTACTGGAGCTATTTGCAACACCTTTTCAGCCATCTGGTCCGCATGCCATAGGATAAGCTCCTTGCCACACTTATGGTGGCCATTTTAGTCGACCATCAGGGCCCACCTTTGTTTATGCATGAAAGTATTTCTACTGTATAAACATACTTTTAGTTTACGTGTTTGCTCTGGTATTCTATATTGTACTATATGAATTTTGATTTTGCTAGCACATATGTCCGTGCGTTGCAATTGAAGAAAAAATAGTTTACATTTAAATTTCGTGAGAATTATATGTGCAAGCATAATCGTGTGTGCACGCCAAGAAGGAACATTTAGAATATTTATATTCTGGTTTTGCCACTTGTGAAGTAACCAATCTCTATTTTTTTCCATTCATTGATCAAGGGGATTTAAGGTATGAAGTTTATACATTTAGGTCCTGGATTTTGTTCGGTCATCGCACACAAGAGAAGACTTGTAAATTATTCAACCTAATTTTCCATTCATTCCTGGGGATTTCAAGATATGAAGTTCCATAATATGAAAGTGAGGCAGGCCTTCACTTTTCCATGTACATGTCATAGATATAGTGTAACCAGAGTTAACTGTACTTTGCTATTTTTCCTTTCATTGATCGAGGGGGTTTAAGGTGTGAAGTTCCATAATATGGGAGTGAGTCAGGCCTTCTCTTTTCCATGCATCTAGCTCACGTAGTCGGGTGTTCTCTTTTCCTTTCCTCGGGTAGCAATCCTCAAGAAATTTAGGGTTAGCTAGCTCATGTATCTAAGAACATACTGCATCGTCAGATTCAAAACAATTTTTGATTTGTTTAACTTCTCAAAAATAATTATTATTATGAATTGTTGACTATTCTTGGAAACATGTATAATTTTTGAAATCCCAAAGAATTTCAAAAAATCCAAACTTTTTAAAAAATGTATATATTTTTCAAAAAACATGAGTTTTTTGAAATAAAACATTTTTAAAATATACAAATAATTTTGGAAAACATGAAACTTTTATAAAAGTATTGAATTTTTTGAATTTGTGATTTTTCTGAAAACGGGAACATGTTTTGAACATTCAGATTTTTTTATAAAATGTGTATTTTTTAATCAAGAACAATTTTTTTGAAGTTTGGCATATTTCACTAAACCAAGAATATTTTTGGAATTTGTAACATTTTTTAAAATGCAACTTTTTTCAAAAAATTTGAACAATTTTGGAAAACTCAAACCTTTTTGAAAAAAGGAACATGTTTTTCCTTTTAAAACATTTTGGGTCCCTTTCCAACTAGCCTGCGTACCAATCCATCCATACCTCGTTGAGCTTAATCCATCCATCTTACTACTTGTAGTTTCGCAGACATATATAAACTGATATGACTATACTTAAAGGAGCAATGTGGGACCATTTAAAATATTTTACTGTCAATTTGAATTTTCACAAAAACAAGAATACTTTCGAATTTCGAACAATTTCTAAGTTGCAAGTTTTTTTTTTGCAAAATCTTGAATAATTTTTGAAAGCACAACATTTTTTTGTGAAAGTGGGAATATTTTTTGAACTTTGAATTTTTTTCGAACGAGAACAAAAATTTAAAGTTCCATTTTTCTTTCAAAAGAGGAACACAATTTTGTAATTATGTTTTTTTTTTGAAAATTTGACAATAATAGACATTCTGGACATTTTTTGAAAATTTGCAATGTATGAAAAAGGAAAATAAACTTGGAAGGGATAAAAGTAAAAAAGAAACAGGAAAGAAAAAGAGAAAGAAACAAAAAAATGAAATTAGAAATAGAACATAGAAAAAAGGAAAACGGACCGGCCTGGTCTTAGACACCTTGTGCGAAGCTCCGACTATTTTCGGCCACATGCGGAAAATAGGGCATTCCTAGCTGCATTGGCAG